>NW_027495299.1:0-238871 GCF_021521415.1 Bidens hawaiensis | reverse complement strand
ATCGGAAGAGAGTCCGGGGTGGGTGCAACTCCTGCTGAAGCTAACTGGTTTGGAAGATGCAATCACCACTCTTTAATGGATAACCGCCGTGGATAAAATAATCCGCATTAGCGAATGTCGTCTCGACCAAGCTGTGGGTTATGCTACTCAATCTTTAGGTGACGAGGCAATGTACTGGTGGGAGACGGTTTAGCAGAGGTAGGGTCAGGAAGAGGTTAAGGCGATGAGATGGAATGATCTAAAGGAGTTGGTGATGAAGAGGTTCTGCGCTGATGCCGAAGTTGAAAGAGTGGAGATGAAGTTTCTGAACTTGAAAGCGGGAAAGATGACACACGGTGAGTATACTACTGAATTCAACTGTATGTCAAGGCTAGTACCTGACATAGTGAACACTTAAGGTAAGAGGATCAAGTGTTACATAAGGGGACTTCCGCAGAATGATCTCACTTTGGTTAAGGCTAGTAAACCCGGAAAATTTGACTCGGCCGTGGAATTAGCCGAGTTGGTTTATGAGGACCTTGCCATCAGTGAAGAGGTGAAGACTGAACCGAAGAAAAAGAACCCAACCCTAAAATAAAATGAAGCCAATGAAGAGGACCCATGTAAGAAGAAGGTAAGGCAGGAGGAGTTCGTTGTTTGTGAAAAATGTGGAAGGAAGCACCCGGGAGAGTGTAGAATGGGATTAGGTGTTTGCTACAGGTGTGGAAGAGCATGACATTCCTCCTAGGAGTGCAAAGGCCATCATAGGTGTCACAACTATGGAGGGCGTGGACACCTAGCAAGGGATTGCAGGAAGCCGAAGGAAGGGCGTGAAGCAGAGAAGAATGCTTGAGGTTTAACAGTTTCCTCCTTATGTTTAGAAAGACCATTCAAGAAGGTTAGTTACTAGCCATAAGTTTAATCTGTGTTTGATTTATTAATGACTTAACGCGTGTTTTATGTATTTATTTTAAAGTTAGACTGGAGTTGTCTGAATTAATTATGATAAGAAACTGCTATGAATTTATTTTGGTTATGAATGATTGTTGTGTTATGATAAAATGTCATTTTAGACAATAGAGTTTAATAGTATGAAACGAGGTCCCTTGGAAGAACAAGACGAGACTTGAGACATCGAGGGCCTCATGGACAAGCTACCTTGAATAGATAAATCACATGAACACCACTCGATGACTGCAAGTCAGGAGTAAGAAGGGTAACCCAGAAAGCATAGGTGATTAAATAAAGTGTGTGAATATAAGAAGGGTTCCTTTTACAAAGAATACGTTAGGTTTCGGGGACGAAACCTCTTTAAGGGGGGAAGACTTGTAACATCCCAAATTTTCTAAAAGTAATATTAATTATATTTTTTAATATTGGTGGGAAAGTTTGTAACATCCCGTTTTCTCGTTTCGGTTAATAAAATGAAAACATGAGTTATTATGAGTCGGGCTGGTGTTGGGTTAAATGGATATGGGATTATGAACTAGGGTTATGAAGGAAAGAAGAAAAGATCATGGCCTTAAGCCCATGATCCATAATTTTATAAACCTTAATTACCAAATAATCCACTCATTTACACATATTCCATACACCACCCAAAACACTAATTATATAAACCTTAATTACCAAATAATCCACTCATTTACACATATTCCATACACCATCCAAAACACACACTTAAGCTCTCTCTCTAGTTTCTCTCTTTTCTCTAGCCGAACCAAGAAGGAAAACCGATCCCGATCCAAGGTAATGATTATATGATATTGTATGAACCCTAACCTGTTAGATTTAGTCACAAAACGATGAGCCGGCTCCTTTAAACCTTTAAAGTCATGAGATCCATGTGGAGGGTATAAACCGAACCTAAGATGAGCTTAGGGGTCACCCTAGCTCAGATCTGGATCGAACGGGACGAAAAACGGTGAAAACAGTGGGAAACGAGTCAGATCTCGTTTTTCCGGTGAAGCCGCGGTTTTCCGGCGACGACGGCGCCGGAAAGGCGGCGGTACGAGGTTGATATGTCAGAGAATGTTTCTGACATTCTCCGACCTAACCCTAATTCGTTAATGGAGAGTTAACAAACTAGAGGTAATTTGTAAGGTGATTCGTTAACGAAGGCTCCCGAACTAGCCTTAGTTCGTATCCAAATTCGTTAAGGAAAAGATAACGAATTAACCCCAATTCATTATGACCATTCATTAAAAGGAGATAACGAACTAGAAGGTTCAATTCATTACAAAGGGGTCATTCGCTATGAAGTTCAATTCTTCAGAGGACTAGTTCGTTATAAGGTCCAATTTGTTATAAAGTAACAAATGGGACATTCGTTATGAACCCCATTCGTTAAGAACCAAGTAACGAACTAGAAGTTTGATAAATGACATAATAGTCCCTGGACTTAGAAAAAATGATATAATTACATAATAGCACTTGGACTTTGATAATTTATGAAAGATACCTTTAAAGGTTAACGAGTAACGATTAACTAACCGATAAAGGTTCAATGAAGTAAAAACGGCCTAGACACTAAAGATTAATGTATGACAGCTTGTCGATACGTGAACGATCTTCGGATATTGCACGTATTGCCGAGGGAAGTGATTAGCTCCTTGCATGGACATTAAATAACAACTTATATACATTGTTCCTCCTATGGATAATGTATAATGTCCCTTCCATTGATAGTATAGCATTTCTTCTGTGGATAATATATAGGATGTTCCTTCAATGGGAAGCAAAACGTTCCTTTAATGGAAAGCATCATGTTCCCTTCTATGGAAAGTACATAGGATGTTCTTTCTATGGAGAGCATACGTTCCTTTAATGGAAAGCTTAATGTTCCCTTCTATGGAAAGTATATAGGATGTTCCTTCTATGGGAAGTATATAGAGTGTCCCTTCTATGGATAATATATATAGAGTGTTCCTCCTATGGAGAATATATATAGTATGAGTAATGGTAATAGTTCTTTTAATAGATATAACGTGACGTTCCTCTTATGGATATTTATACAAGGTTAAGACATGTATGTATGTATGATATGTGTATGTATTGGATGTCGCCTGATTAACTAGAACTCACTCAGCGTAGCTGACTTTTAGTATGCACGTAGGTGAACAGATTAAAGAGCTAGTAAGAGGATGGCACATGGAATGGTTTGAACGGCTGGCATCGAATGATAAAAAAAATGATGTTTTAACCCGATGTTATATGTTGTGATTTTAAAGACAAGTTTGTAATGTTGTAAAGAATGATTGATGTTTTATGTTCCGCAAAAAGTTTTAATTAACTATGATTGTAGAACTGTGTTTATGAGTAAATCCGATGTTAAAGTGAGGCTACCGGATTTGGGGCCTTACATATAGCTTTAACCATGATAAAATCATTTTTTTATATAAAACATTTGAACCTTTAGTCCCTTTATTTATTTACAAATGATATGTCTGTTTCTTCTTCAGGTAGAAACATCTATACTGAGTTTCTTCTTCAAGAAGAAACATTAATTTCTTAACTATACTCTCTTGTATGAATATTATAGTTCTTAATCATAAAGAAATTCTATTTTGACTATACCCTTTGTATGTACATGCCTACATTTCTTAATTAAGAAGAAACAACCTTTTAACTATAACCTTTGTTTAAGAAAAGTTACTTTATGCTTAATTGTAATAAAGGTTCGGGCTATACTCCTGGATATGGTCTAAGCCATTTATAATAAATAAAATAATAACTTAGACATAACCCCTACCTCGCACAGTTAATCAGAGTTAGATATTTAAAACTTAACGAGCAGCACTTCTACTCTATATCGCGTATGGGGACTTAAACCATCATAACTTCGGAGCTTGGCACGTACTACGAGATTAGTATGCAAAACAATGTGCACCGGTTGTTGTGACTTGTTGATACGTACTTTGAGAAAACGTCGGGTATTGGCCCGGATTACGAGTGATGATTGTCGGGTTGGTGGCACGCAAAATGAGGTAGAGAGAGAAATATTCTAGAGAGAGTATGTGGGAGAATGGTCGTCGCCCCTTTTTTATAGGCATAACTAAGTCCCATCGCGTATCGCGATGGGCTCTACCTTAACTGCGTCATGTATCACGGGGCCTTCTTTTATGTGGTCACGCCATGTGGTGACACGTGGTCTGTCACACTGTCACGTGTTGACACGTGGCTTGACACGTGTTTCGCTTTGCCGACATGGGATCACGATATGCCAAATTGCGCTGAACTCCTTTGGCCCTCGCCTTCGCCATCGCCAACGCCCGAGCCCGTGCGTGTTCGGGTCGGGTGCTCCGCACCTTCTGCTAGGACCACTAGGTGCATGCTTAGCATAAAATAATATAACTATGGAAACTTTCTTCCTTATAAAGTGCATCCATTTCTTTACCACTTTTCCATGTGGGATGGATTCCATCTTTCTTTTTTATACCTAAGTGGAATGCTTCCACTTTCTTACATCCTTCCATGTGGGATGGAGTTTTTTTTTATTATTTCATTCATGTGGGATGACTTACCTTATATATTTATTTCCTTATCTTATTTTCTTATTATTTATCTTAAAAATATATTTCCCATTACTTGTCTTTAAGAGTACATTTTTGATCCTTCAACTTTATTAATAGTCAAAATTGGATCGAAATTTTGGGGATGTTACACAATGCGTAATAAAAGTTCACGGCGTCTCTAGCTGGTTCTTGTGTAGCACTTTGGCCCTTAGAGGCGTATAGATCAACTTAGCTCTGAGTTTGTGTTTGTTGTGTGGAGATGGAATAATAGGTGTACGCCACACTCACCGTCTCATAGGTGCATGGACTAGCTAGTTGTGTACCAGTTTGTTCTATTTTGGCTCGTGGGTGCTTCTGTCTCACGTGACTTTGAGTTCTTGATATGTGTAGTCAGTGGTTTGATGTGTGTATGTGTTATGATATGTTTCTAATATGCTTCTGTATGCGTTTGATTATATTTTGACCAATTTAGTTTATGTTCGGTATTTGTTTCAGTAAAAAGTTATGATTTTAAGTTTAAATCAAAGTTATTAGATTTATTCCGCTTTTACCTTTACAATTGTTCTTTCCATCACCGAGCAATTTTTGGCCCAGCCGTGTTTTATTTGTCTGTGTTTTTCATATTTGTTCCCAGGTAATCCAGGAAATCAGTAATGAGAGTAAAATGAAGGTTGGGAATAATGACTTTTATTATATTTTCTATTGTTTTACTATTTAATAAATATGGCTTAGGATTTTCATTCAGCTTATTTGAACATGCTGGTTGTCTTTGGATTACTTTTATTTTAAGTGGATTGTGTTGGTGACACGTCAGCCTGTTTTGGGTTGGGGTGTTACATAAGGACCCTTAAAATCGCATAAAACGGCTAAAAATCACATTTATAAAAGTACATAATATTATATAATATTATAACTTGTCCATATTCTAACCTCTAATATTAAAAACGAGTTTCAACTGTTAATTGTTTGATTTTGTCATTATAAGCTTATTCAGTTTCCTTAAACGAACTATTTTCTAATAAACGATTTTGGAGTATAATAATTAATCATAATACATCCCTAAACCCTAAAATCTTCTGTAGCATCAGCCACCATATCTTAATCTCAAAATCCCTTTTCTCCTTTATCAATTTCATAAAGATTGTTCAAGTTCATTCATATACGGTTTAACTTTGGTGTTCAAGACTCTTTGATTCGTCTTTTCTCATCTCCTCTTTATGTTACAGAGTAAGTTGTCTTCAAGAAAAACGTTTATTTTTGTCTAACTAACAAAATCCCTCAATAAATATTACTGATTGATGGGGTTTTGTCGGTCAATTGCTCTCCGGCCCGTTTAATGCATAATAGTCAAAATATTTGACTATCCATTTTCTCTATCTTCTGATCGGAGTCAGCTTTTGGGCCAGAAGATTTTTATGTTTGTTTTAAATTTTGAATGTACTGGTCAGAAGCCGACTTCCAAATCGATGTTTAGATCTTGAGTAGTACCACCTCGCTTAAGTCATTAAAATCTCATAACTTGGGTTTTATACATCCGTTTGATCTGATTCCAATGGCTATGTTCTTGTTTTTTTATTATAGTTTGTTGTCTTAAAGTTACTGGTTAGTTCGTGTCGGATTAGTCAACTCTCTTAGTTGCTCGGGGTCGTTTAATATCTTTATTGTATCGTTTAACTCGCCTATATTAAGGTGAGTAATCATTCCCTTATTTAATCGCTTTTAAAACCATTTTCGAGACCTTACAATACTTTTTTGTATCTTAATGCATCATTTGCAAATCTCAAATATTGTGTTGTTGATCAATTGAATGTTTATATGCTAGTTGCTTACTCGTTCGTTTGGTTACTTATCGCATTCGGATAGGTCCATCATAATTACATTAGAGTATGATCATACACCGTCTTAGTAGTCATCGACCGTGTTTGTGAGTCATGGCCAAACGACACCAATTATTTGCTTTCATTTAATTGTTGATACTAATGATATTGATTTTCAAATTTCATATATAATATATTTATTAACAAAATCTAATGATTACTTACTCAAAATGTGTTGTTGACAAATATATATATTTTGTACGCATATTGGAGGTTATTCTTTGGATGGTTGAAGTATTTGAAGATCATTTAGAAAAGACTTTTGGTTATTAATAAAAAACAGGATATTATTTTAATTGTTTTTATTTTATTTGTAATTGATTGAGACTTGTGTATTTGGTTGAATTTAAACAAATAAATTAGAGATTGTCATATAACTATTGCTTGATGGTGTCTTATGAGCTGTGAACCAACAGTTCGCTCCGCTACATTTTCCTCTGTAGGTTGGAGTGTGACAACAGGTTGGTAAAACCCATGCGATAAGAAACCCAAGCATTGTCGGTCCTAAGCATTCGACCCAAATTCGGTTGATTTTGGTTAAGTGTGTTATGAAACTGGAACTAAAAACCAAAAATAAAAGAAAAACATATAAAATGTGAGGTGGACCAATTGAGTGGCGTCGTTCAGTAAAACTCAAGCGTTTGAGAGAGTCTATCCACGACGTTGAGGCGATGAGTGTACGCAAATTCGGTTGATTTTCGTCACATTCTTACGGTACCGGAATTAAAACAAAAAATGGCATTGAATAGGTTTTCGTTGCATTCGTTATGGCACCAGAATTCAAACAAAAGCTGTGAATGTAACAACTCGGGTTTTTTTTAACTTAATATTTATTAATCGTAACCGACCCACTTCTATGTTCCAATTATTTTCGTTTACGAAATATCATGATATTCGAGTTAGTTATTATTACTTTAATAATATTGTAAAATACTTGGTTAATTATTAAAAACAACTTTAAACTATGTAAAATTTTAATCCCTCTCCTTACTTTAACCTCCTTCTGTATCCATGTTCATAGTTCAAGGACCAAATAGCAAAACTGATATAATTTAACCCATTTAACCCAAACCCTATAACCCATATCGATAAACCAAATCCGTAACCCGTTTACCCGTTTATCTTATCTTGCACCATAATCTTCGTTCAAAAATCAAATTAGATTCGTGCATATCTTTTATACCTATTTCACCGTCATTATCCCTCAAATAATTGGAAATAACAATCAAATCTTATACGAATTCCTTATTTCATCTAAACCGCCCTAAACCCTAAATCAATATACATATAATCATTTGTATTAACACAATTAAACTTATAGATATCATCTATGATCTGTTGTCGTCAATAAACCTATAAACAATTAACCCATCGTTATTGTTTGCTTAGTCATCTGATTCCGTTCTGGCCATCACTGTCGTCCTTCGTTCACAGTCTACCCATCATCTTTAACGGTAATTAAATGGTGCTTCTAGTTTGTAATTGATCAATTAAATAAATCCCTAAAGTTAATCAAGCAAATATAAACGAATTGATCGAATTTGTAAATTTAGGGTTCAAAGGTTTGGGGGTTTCTTCTGGGCTAATGTATTTAAACTTTGCAACTGGGTTTATAACCATCCGGACACACCATCCCAGTGGTTGGTGTGTGTATTGGTTGTTCTCGTGAGCCGGCCATCTACCCGGGTTCGAATCCGGGCAGAGGCAGTTCTTGTTTATGCTTTTCTTTTTGTTATCTAATAGTTTTATTTTAAAATATTGAATTAATATGGTTGATATTAACAACAAAATAAATAATATTTTATTAAAGCGACATCTTAAATTCATGTTTCCTCATTGTTGAACGTTTTACAAACTTTATATATATATATATATATATATATATATATATATATATATATGTATGCATGTATGCATGTATGTATGTATGTATGTATGTATGTATGTATGTATATGATAAGTATTATTTATTCCTAAACCAAATATATGATCAATGTGATAAGAGTATTAAATAGGTTTTCGTTAAACGATTTTAAACAAAATTTTTACTTATATCTTAATACATGTTATGTTTATTTATTTAAACACAATTAATTATTTATTCATATTTTATTTATTTGTATTTTATTTATTCGAATAATTATAAGTATATCTCAAGTTATATTAATCAAACTATTTTAATTTATTTGTATATTTAATTATTTATTTAGATATTATTATTTTAAACATGTTTTAATTCTTTAAATTGTGTAAGTATTTTATAAATATTACTTTTAGTTTAAAGGTGATTTTGTAAATAATAAAAAGTGATGTTACATATAAATGATATACAATAATATTAATCTTTGCAATAATAATTATTATTGGAATAAATCGATCGATTAATAAACATTCTAATCTCAAACCTAACTCAATCTTAATTCATTAAATCATCTCTTATAATTAATTTATATTATGATATGTAACTAGGAATCCTTTTCGGTCTATCCCGAAGGGGTTCAACTTTCCCAAATTATCACTTATGTTTCATTCATCCAATCAGATGAGTAATCACTCCTCCTTTTAACTCATTTATAACCGTTTTGGGGACTTATGAGTATTTACAATATTTATCTATTATCTAGTATTCAAAACCGCAACTGTTTAATCCTTATGTGTATATCAGCTTATGCCTAACTTGCTATTTGCTTACTTGCTTTATTTGAATCGCATTCGGAGAGGTCTAACATATTATCAGCCTAGTATGATCATACAACCGTCGTAGTGGCCGGCGTCCGACGCTTTGACAATGGTTTCACCAACATCTCATTTTTTTGGTAACCAATGCCCATTCGCATGGCAACGGTTTAGCCCTTGCTTTATATTTGTGTGATTTGTTAATGTGCTACGGTTTAACTGTTTATTCTCACAGGAACAGTTTGTATCTTTCTTTATTTATTATATATTATTATTGTTGTTTCTTGAACTGGTATTTTACTCACTCAACATGTGTTGTTGACAAATATATATTTTGTACGCATATGCAGGTTATAGATTGGATTGCTTATCGAAATGAAGCTTACGTAGAGATAACTTTAGGATAATAAACATATACAAGAATTGGTTGGTTATGTATTTGTAATTTTCTTTATTTTTTGTTGTATTTAAATGTTTGATAATAAATAAATAGATATTGTCTCTTTATGATCTCATGATAGTACCTTGAGAGCTGTGGGCAATCAGCTCACGCCCCTGCATTTCCACCGTAGGTTGGGGTGTGACAGATTGGTATCAAAGCCGAAGGTTTAGGATATGTCGTTAGTGGGGCCTTAATAACATGCTTAGGAGCTCCATACGTGCTTATTTCTTTACCTGATTTATTCTATTTGATTGTTTACAGCTTATGTATTTTCCATGCTAGATTAGGTACTTATTTCACTGTTTAATTAATTGTTTATTTTATTTGTCATGCACACACATACAATTCCGAAGCTATGCTTCACTCTCAAAATATTTTATCACTCTGAGACTATGTCTCATTCTCAAAATATTTTTATAACTTCGAGGCTATGCCTCGATCTTAAAATATTTCTATTAAATTTTATTCGATTGGCTTTTATTGTCGGAAATTTCCTTGCGAATTTCCTAGCTTTGTTTCTGCTCTTTTTCACTAAAAACTCATGAATGTGACAAAATTCCCCGCCATAGTGGAAATTGTTATACGACCGATAGTTTAAGCGTTTAACGTAATCGGCTAAACAGTTACACTCTTCATTTGTGTTTTATTGCTTATAATATGTCTAGTCGGTTGTAAAACCCATGGGACGCCATGGACACGCCAACTGTACATTTGCAAAATTCGTTATAATTGCGATATTTTGTTGAAACATTATCATCCGTGGTGATACACGAGATGTTTCAACTACTTATGTTTGATTTCATTTACTCGTTATTTAGTTTGGTCGGTTAAATCGCCGTGGAACGCTCATGGGCCGACAAACTCAATTGATTCTTTATTTCGTTAATTAAGTTGGGCCATTAAAATTACCACGTAATGCTCATGGGAGGCCAACTAACACATTTGTTTTTGGTTTTGGTATGGTAATAAGTTGGGGAAACAAAATGTCATGGAAAGCTCATGGTAAACCCAACACATCGAATAACATTCGTTATTTGTTTATTTTCTTGTTTATTTGATTTTATATGAAACGATTTATGATTGATTTAATTATTCAATTATGCAATTAATCAATTCCTTACTTACTAAATCATTTTTGAATCAAGATCTATTGATTCGATCTACTCATATACTCAAAACATTTTTATTCTTCTGATCGGATACAAATTCTTCATTCATCAAGAACCGGGTTCCACGAGTCAATCAAAACAATTACACTCTATTATGAAATTGGTTTCCTATTCATCTTATCACATTATTATATCATCAAAATATCCAGTAATTTAAATAATGTTAATGCACAATTTAATAATCAATTGGCTTTCTTATACTCATGGTATCATATACATAAACTATTAAACTCATATAAAGTATTCAACTTCAAATTTTAATTTGTTAAAACATGTCAAACTTTGATTAACTCATTGATTTTCAATTTGGATTCTAACTTATCCTTAAGTTATGAATAAACATCAGCATGACATATTTAAGTTTCGTTGTACACAATAACTCATATGAAATCTACACAATTATCCAGTCTTCACATTAAATCACATCTTTATTAATCATAGAATGTTTTCTCAACATCAAACCACATCAATCATTTATGTTCTATAACCGCCTTATAGCCACATGTTTAGTCAATGAGATAGTTCCTACGATCTCTAAAATATATAAAAAAGATCTTTTACCAAGAGGCGTTTTAAAAACTTTAATATGGTAAATTAACTCAAGAGTTCAATTTATTTTTAGTAATATTTTACACAACTACAGTCTTCTGGTTTACAACCAAAACGTATTATTCTTGTTTTCCCTAAAAATCATGCATTTCAAATGTTTTGTAACCCACATGATGAGACGAGTTATGTGGACCATCCGAAGATCTAGTTAATTATGGAGGCCTAAATAATTATCAATGTGTGTCATAATAGAGGATCGAAAGTAGTTGAGATAACGATACAAATGTAAAGATGATAAGGACATGGTGAATACGCCGCTGGTACATCCTATATATAAGTGCCCTTATTGGAATTTCATTTGGAGCGTTGTTTTAACCATTTAAAAATCTATGTTATGATAAATTTTAAATTATATGTTAAATTTTTTCTTTTCCTCAAAAATTTAGTGGTGTTGTTATAATATCCTTTAATTTCGTGACGAAATTCCCTAAACAAACGTTGACTGTAACAACTCGGGTTTTCTTTAACTTAATATTTATTAATCATAACCCGACCCGCTTCTATGTTCGAATTATTTTCATTTACGAAATATCATGATATTCGAGTTATTTATTATTACTTTAATAATAGTGTAAAATACTTGGTTAATTATTAAAAACAACTTTAAACTATGTATAATTTTAACCCCTCTCCTTACTTTAACCTCCTTTTGTATCCATGTCCATAGTTCGAGGATCAAATAGCAATACTGATATAATTTAACTTATTTAACTCAAACCCTATAACCCATATCCATAAACCAAATATGTAACCCGTTTACCGGTTTATGTTATCTTCCACCCTAATCTTCATTTAAAAATCAAATTAGACTCGTGCATATCGTTTCTACCTATTTCACCGTCATTATCCCTCAAACAATTGGAAATAACAATCAAAATCATATACAAATTCCTAATTTTACCTAAACCGCCCTAAACCCTAAATCAATATACATATAATCATTTGTATTAATACAATTAAACATCTAGATATCGTCTATGATCTGTCGCTGTTAATAACCCTATAAACAATTAACCCATCGTTGCCGTTTGCTTGGTCATCTGATTCCGTTTCTAGCCGTCACTGTCGTCCTCCGTTCACAGTCTACCCGTCATCTTTAACAGTAATTAAATGGTGCTTCTAGTTCGTAATTGATCAATTAACTAATGCCCTAAAGTTAATCAAGCAAATATAAACAAATTGATCGATTTTGTAAATTTAGGGTTCATAGGTTTGGGGGTTTCTTCTGGGCTAATGTATTTAAACTTTGGTTCTGGGTTGATAACCATCCAGACACACCGGCCACTTTTAGTGGCTGGTGCGTGTGTTGGTTGTTTTCGCGAGCCGGCCATCTACCCGGATTCGAATTCGGGTAGAGGCAGTTCTTGTTTATGCTTTTCTTTTTGTTATCTAATAGTTTTGTTTTAAAAGATTTAATTAATATGGTTGATATTAACAACAAAATAAATAATATTTTAATAAAGTGACATCTTAAGTTCATGTTTCCTCATTGTTGAACGTTTTACAAACTTAATATATATATATATAAGGGTTCAAATAAGAATAAGGAGTTTCCTATAAATGGTAAGAACCAACAAAATTTTGACATCTGGCATTACAAATGATGGTGAAAGAACAATTATAGGAAACTATGTCGGTTATTGGTAATTTTAAATCTCAACCATTGATTAACATGATCCAATAGCTTTGATTTATTCCTAGGCTTCCTAGGAAACTATTTATTTTTAAGATAACCCTCCCCTATATATATATATATATATATATATATATATATATATATATATATATATATATATATACACACAAGTATTATTTATTCCTATATATATATATATATATATATACACACAAGTATTATTTATTCCTAAACCAAATATATGATCAATGTGATAAGAGTATTAAATAGGTTTTCGTTAAAAGATTTTAAACAAAATATTTACTTATATCTTAATACATGCTATGTTTATTTATTTAAACATAATTAATTATTTATTCATATTTTATTTATTCGTATAAGTATATATCAAGTTATATTAATCAAACTATTTTAATTAATTTGTATATTTAATTATTTATTTAGATATTATTATTTTAAGCATGTTTTAATTCTTTAAATTGTTTAATTAATTTATAAATATTACTTTTAGTTTAAAGGTGATTTTGTAAACAATAAAAAGTGATGTTTCTTATAAATGATAAACAATAATATTAATCTTTGCAATAATAATTATTATTGGAATAAATCGATCGATTAATAAACATTCTAATCTCAAGCCTAACTCAATCTTAATTCATTAAATCATCTCATATAATTAATTTATATTATTATATGTAACTAGGAATCCTTATCAGTGTATCCCGGAGAGGTTCAACTTTCCCTCATTATCACTTATGTTTCATTCATCCGATTAGGTGAGTAATCACTCCCCCTTTTAAATCATTTTTAACCGTTTCGGGGACTTATGTGTACTTACAATATTTATCTATTATCTAGTATTCAAAACCGCAACTGTTTAATCCTTGTGTGTATATCAGTTTATGCCTAACTTGCTATTTGTTTACTTGCTTTATTTGAATCGCATTTGGAGAGTTCCAACATATTCTCAGTCTAATATGATCTTACGACAGTCGTAGTGGCCGGCGTCCGACGCTTTGACAATGGTTTCAACGACATCTCGTTTTTTGGTAACCAATGCCCATTCGCATGGCAACGGTTTAGCCCTTGCTTTATATTTGTGTGATTTGTTTATGTGCTATAGTTTAACTTTTTATTCTCACAAGAACACTTTGCATCTTTCTTTATTTATTATATATTATTATTGTTGTATCTTGAGCTGGTGATTTACTCACTCAACATGTGTTGTTGACAAATATATATTTTGTACGCATTTGCAGGTTATAAATTGGATTTCTTATCGAACTGAGGCTCACGTAGGGATGACTTTAGGATAATAAACATACACACGAATTAGTTGGTTATGTATTTGTAATTTTCTTTATTTTTTTGTTGTATTTAAAATTTTGATAATAAATAAATAGATATTGTCACTTTATAATCTCATGATAGTACCTTGAGAGCTGTGGGCAATCAGCTCACGCCCCGGCATTTCCGCAGCAGGTTGGGGTGTGACAGTGAGTCTACAAGAATTCGCTCGGTTTCCATCACGTTCGTTACGATTCCGGAAGTAAAACAAAAAAATATTAGCATACGGTCAATTTTTCGTTACGTTGCGGCGGAAAAAATAAAAACAAATGTTACATACAAATATGATGCTGTCAAGTGGCCCAGGGGGGCTTAGCGACACTAAAGGGCAGCTGGTAAAACGCCAACGTTTAAACCCGGTTGTTGGTTAAACCCGAGAGTTATGATGATGATTCGATACAAATTCTAACACTTTCGGTTACGTTTGTTACGGTATTGGAAACGTTGGCAAAATCTGAGCATTAAAACCCAAAAATAGATTCTTAAACTTAACACGTAAAAGCATTAACATATAATATTTGGTCGGTAAACCAGGGCGGTAGTAATACTCAGGCGTTATCGATCCGGGTATTGGGGCAGTAACTCGACATTACTTTGATCGGTTTCGGTTACTTTCCTAACGGCGCCAGAGCATAAAAATGAAAAATATATAAAAATGAGGTAGACTAATGAAGTGGCGTCAGTTATTAAAATCGAGCGTTGGTAAAATCCATGTGTTGAGGCGGTGAGTCTATACGAATTTGGTCAGTTTTTGTTATGTACGTTAAAGTACCGGAACTAAAACAATCAAGGACCAAAATGGTGCCACCAAGTGGCACAGTCGGCACTTCGCGGCACAAAACTTTATAATTGTTATATATAATAATAATTGGGTTCAATCAAATTTAATTATTTTGTTTGGAGATTGTTACTAGATCGGATAGCGACTAAGTAGGCATTACCAACAAGAGGCTTTATTTTGGGGGACTTGAAGTGTGTGTTATATGGACATAGTACATAGACCTCGCAATATGTTTTTGTGCATTGCAAAGTGATCCAATTAATATGAGCAAGATTTCATGAATGGGAAAAGCTATCGAGATGGGCCAACTTTGCGTCGATGGATGAAGTTCTTGACTATCTGTGTAAGAGAATAAAGAATATAGATTTGTGTCATGTGGTTCAAGCTATCTCGGCGGTTGTGTGTTGGACGTTTAGATTAACAAGGAATAATAGCATCTTTAATGATGTCCCTTTTCTGATATCCAAAACGGTGAATGACATCAAATCGACATCGCTCTTATGCGTTAAGAAAATATTGAAGCAAAATATCAAGCCTAGAATGGAGAAATTGTGCGGGTCAGCTTCGTAACTTTTCCTCTTTAAATAGTTGTATGTTAGAGTTCGCTTACTAAATTATCAATTTTCCTTTTGTGTTTAGGTTGCTTGTCTACTGTAAGTGGTATTTTCTTTGGCTATAATGAAATTAGCCTTTAAAAACCCGGTAATGATGAACAATTTAATTGGATATATTATGCTTATATAGTTGTCTAGTATAAATATATACATACTCTTAAGAAGGTTTTTATTATTTATACTAAGTAAACTAGTTCGGGCTTTATAAAAGAGCTAGACCAAGTTGACTTTGAGGCCCGGATAGAATTTATTATTATAAAATTATCATAATTATCTTATAGTGGTTTTAGTGACCTATAATTGACTTGGAGAACACTCCAAATAATGTATGACATTGTTGAGAATAAAATTTGATAATTGAAATGATTCTCAAGCTGTAACATCCTACTTTCGGTTATAATAATAAATGAAATTTCGTTTATTCAATAATGTATCGTGTATCGGTTTAGATAATAAACTATAGAAGGTGGGCTTGGACATTTAGAAGATGGAATAAGAGATGGAATGAGCCTTAGGTCCATGGGCTTAAGGGAGTATAAATACCCCTTAAACCCTAATCCTTTCCATTTTTATCCATCTCTACACCATAGCCTACACCATCAAAAAACACACACAAACACCATCCTTTATTCCGAGCCAAGATCCAAAGTGGAGAACCCGAGCTTGATAGTGTTAGAGCATTGTGACGAACTAAGCAAACATCAAGACTAGACCGTGTTCATAGAACGACTCGTTTAAGGAACGTTTATAACGGAAACTTGTTTGTTTAGGCTCGGATTCGTTTAAGTAATCCTACATTTATATGAATATGGTGAAAACGAACCAAACGAACTAATCTCAGTGAAATCTATTATCAATTGGTGGGTTAATCGATAGTGTAAAGACCCGACTTCTTAAATGAACAAATCGGACTGTGTAAAACATGATTTTTGGATGTTTCGTTGATTGGGGTTTATAGGCACTTGTATTACGAATCCATTGATACCAGATTCGTGTTATTTCATCAAGATTTGGGGTTTAATCGCAGATCTGATATTGACTGTTCTTGGCGATTTTGACTGTGACCTCTGAGTCAAAGTTTGGATAAGATTGATGTCATTCGTTATGTCCAGATCACGAATTAGTTCACCCATTCGTTCTATCAAAATAACGAATTAGTTCACCCATTCATTATGTTGAGATAACGAATCAGTTCACCAATTCGTTACGTCAAGATAACGAATTAGGCTAATGAACTAAGATAACGAATTAGGTGATTCGTTACTCACAATTCGCTGTGTTATGATAGCGAACCAGAATAACGAATCAGGATAACGAATAAGATTATGGGTAGATAATGAATTAGGTTGTGTTCAGATAACGAATTAGGCCTAATTCGTTATGACGAATGAGTTAGAGAATAATATAATAATTTAAAAACCTAATGGAAAATGTGTTAAGACAGTTAATGAAAATAAAATTTTCCCAAGCTGACCTGGCAACTTAACCCCAGCCAGGGGCTCTGCCCCTTAGACCCCGCTAGGGGCTGCCGCCGCTAGAACCCCGCTGCCAGGGGGCGCTGCCCCCGGACCCCTATTCATTGAGGGTAATAATTAAACTAGAAACACGATATGGGGAGCGATAGTTGATACGTGTAATTGTTATACAGTTAGTCGTGCACAGCTCAAGAAAGGAATAACCATAAACGGTGAACGTAACCGAATTCAGGTGAGTTTCTAACCCCATTCCTTGTTATGTTTTCGGGGCTATGTGCATACTCGATGTGATAGTTAATACACTTACCTTAAATGGTAAGTGTATGCCATGTATGATTTATGTGATAGTTATTATGTTATGAATGTGAAGGAAAGCTTGTCGGTACGTGAACGATCTTCGGATATTGCACGTATTGATAAGGTAGGTATGTATATGAAAAATGAATGTGTATGATAGATATATGTACAACATATGAGTATGTATAAATGATTAAAGAAAAGTATATGTATGTTACGAGTATGCAAAGACACTATGTACGAAGATGAAGAAATAAGGGATCAGACCCTAATAATATTTGAGATAGAGAAGAAAGGGATCAGACCTTAATAATATCTAAGATAGAGGAGAAAAGAGAGATTAGACCCTAATGATATCTGAGATAGACAAGAAAGGGATCAGATCCTAATAATATCTGAGATTGACAAGGAAAGAGGGATCAAACCCTAATAATATCTGAGATAGAAAAGGACAGTAACTATATAGTATGAAAGTAATACAGTATGAACGTATGTATGAAATTATGTAATGAAAGTAAATTAGTAAGTAATTATTATGAATCTTCGGATGCATAATGGAAGGTAAGCAAATGTATTGTATGATGGTGATTAACTAGAACTCGCTCAGCGTAGCTGACTTTTAGTATGCACGCAGGTGAGTAGGATGAGATAGCTGGTGTGAGCGGGACACATGGCAGAAGAATAAGAGTCTGGCATCTGAAGACTTGTTATGTTTCATAATTAATGTTTTGATTTTGAAAGACAAGATGAATGTTTTAAGACATGTTATGAATTATTATTGTAATGTTATGAAAGTTTTATATTCCGCTTAAAGTTTTAATTAACTCTGATGTTTAGAACTGTGTTTATGAGTAAATCCAACATCCAAAGTAGGGCACCAGTAACGGGGCCTTACAAGTTGGTATCAGAGCATAAGTTCTAGAGAATTAAGCATCCTACATGCTTAGACTCGAACAGAGAATAGGATTTGAATAAGAAAAGAAAGAAGATGCCAGTTCAAAAAAGCCATCTGTCACTCAATCAAGCTAAGTAAAGGTAAAGTATGTGATTAATTTCACATTTAAAGTAGAATGACGTATGAATGCTAGCTTAATTGCTAAGGATAGGAGTATATGATGATATGAACTGTTTGATTCTCTAACTGTTAGAAGTAGAACTTTAGCACAAATAGACTCATAAAGGGAAGTGTATAAGACACGGAAAGTGACGTGATCAGCTAATCACAGCTAGCCATTGTTATTACCTGTTATCCTTACTATCCTTGTACTAAATGGTTCCTTAAGTGATGACGTTTGTGTTTCCTTAGAGAATACAAATGGCTGGAGCTAGGAAAGTTGCTGGAAAGGGAGGACGTACGGGACATCATGGAAGGCCACGCATTGTCTGAGAACCGTCAGTAGAATCAGCTACTAACACTGAGGGGGAAAGAAGTGCAGCTGGTCGAAATCCAAGTAACAACGAAGGGTATCAACTCGACCCTGCTATTCAAGCTGCCATTGCTCAAGTGGTAGCAGCTGCTGTAAAGAACATGAATCCTGAAAAGACTGCTGAGAAGTCTGGGGAAAAGAGTAAGAAAGATGATGAAGGAGAGTAGAAGGCCTCGAGGGTGGTTAAGTCAGTGAAGGTTAATGACAGGAAGAGAGGCCGAGGCGGGTGTAACTACAAGTCTTTCAAGGGTTGTGACCCGCCAAAGCTAACTGGCTTGGGAGACGCAATCGCTACTCTCCAATGGATAACCGCAATGGACAAGGTTATCCGAATTAGCGAATGCCGTCCCGACCAAGCAGTAGGTTATGCCACTCAGTCGTTTGGGGATGAAGCTATGTACTGGTGGGAAAGTGTGGAGCAGAGGAAAAGTCGGGAAGAGAATAATGCCTTGAAATGGGATGACCTGAAGGAGATGGTTATGAAACGTTTTTGTGGTGATGCTGAGGTGGAAAGGGTTGAAATGAAGTTCTTGAGTCTGAAGGCGGGTAAGATGACACACCGAGAATACACCACTAAATTCAACCGCATGTCAAGGTTGGTGCCAGACATGGTGAACACTGAGGCCAAATGGAAGTGATACATGTGACAACCGCCAAAAATTAGACTAATCTGGTAATTATCTTAACCGTAATCTTGTATTAATTAGTAAAATAAATATATAGGAATAATATTTTTACATAAAGTCTTTTATTTTAGTTGAGTTTTAAAATATGGAACCCGAAAAAGTTCAATTTTGTCATGTAGCAGACACTGTACAGATTAACACCGGGTAACGACTCGAAACGGATAAATTCATAAACGTGTCAAGATGACCTCGAAAAATTAAATTTTATATTAGGATATTAGAGATAGTATATAAACTTAATTTTAGAAGTTTCGAATTGCAAAAATTAGAAAATAAGTAACCGAAAGCAAGTAGAGGACACCGTAAGGACCCGACATCAGGTTTTCAGAAAATTATGTCTTTAGGCATACATTGACTGTAATCTAGTTTCGATCAAAGTCTGATGAAAATTTTTAGAAACGGATGTCGTTTGGCCAGATAAATTACGAGATACGTTAAACCTTATCACCTAAACTATACCATATATTATTATTAAACACCAACTCTTCTACTCCCCCCCCCCCCCCCCCCCCCCGTGTATTTGGCCGCCATTTTCACACAACCCAACCCACTTCCCTACCCCACCAATAAAATATTATACACACAATGATTACTTAAGGTTACTTGTGAGAATTGTGTTATGACAACACACTAACCTATGCACCAACTCACCAAACCTATACCCCCTTTCTTTCTCAATAAAACCGATCACCACCACCTCTCTCATATTATCATACTTCCAAAAATTATTACATGCATACTATTGAAGAATATGAACCATTGGTGAGAGATTAGGCAAAAATAAAGGATTAAGAAGCTAAGGAAGGAGTTACAAGCTAGTACAAGTTCACATTATCACCTCCTTAGTCACCTAAAACCGAAATTCAAGGTAACCCACTTCAAGATTTGGATACATTAGTTGTTACATGATGTTTAAAGCTTGATTTTAGTGTCCTTGATGATGTGCATGCAAGTGTAATATGAATGTATGCATGCATGTGTGTGACCCGTGAGTTTGTGTGTGAATGTATAAGATGGGTTTTGTTGATTATAGGACTTGTTATGGTTGTATATTAGCTTGGTTAGATTGTCCATATTAGTTACTTGAGTTTTGTTTAATAATTGGGTTTTAAGTATTGTTTTAATTATGAAAGTAAGTGTGTAAATGGCTAAAATTTGAAAATGAATTATGGGTAAAAACAGCCACTTGAGCCGTGGGTTTTGGCATGGATTATGGTTTGGGATGATTAATTAGTTACTTGGTTAAATGGTTAAAAATGATTGTTAAATTTGAAAACCCATTTAGTTGATTTACTAAAGGTTACTTGAAAAGTTGTAAGTAATGTTAATAATGGATTTTAAAAGGTAAATGGGTTCTTGGAAAAAAAGGTTGACAAAAGTGTAGAGATTTGATTGTTTTGAAAAGTTTACTTGCACATGCAAGTAATACAAAATTTTAATTTTGATCATAAAGTTCATGTTTGCCTTATATTGATTTTGATATGGATTGAAAATGACAAAGTAAGTGATTGAATGGGACATATGGAAAGGAATAAAACCAACTAGAAGTACTAGGATGCATGAAACTTGGTGACTTAAACAAACAAGAATTAGTGTAAGACATACTAATAAAAGAAACTTTGTAAATTGTACAAGATGTTTTGTATGTGGTTTGATGAGTGAAGATAATCTTGTTTAAGTAATTAAAGACTTGTGGTTAGGATTACTTTAGTAAACTCTATTGTGAAAATTTTTATGGATAATAAGATTGGTAAAAATGCTTTACTAATAATAGTATGTTAATGGGTAAATAGAAAATCTTGGAACAAGTGTTTAATAAATTGTTAAAAGTTTTTCTATCAAACTTGTTGAATGAGATAGATATAAGTTACACTTAATTACATTTGAAAGCTTGAATTAAATGAAAGTTGTTAAAATAACCGATTTGCTAAATATAGAAACTTTGTTGTTAAAGAACCAAGAATGTTTTTGTTTAAAGGATGATAATGGGATGGATTAGGACTATATTATGGGTTGTTAAGATCTGGAAAGTTTGGTACATAAATACCTTGTAGAGATTATAGAAACAACATACTCATTGTGTTGTTGAAAGTTTAAGCTAAGGCTTGAGCATGTGAAGTGAAAGACATGTTTTGTGTACATACTTGGTGCTAGATGATCAAACATTAATGTGATGACATATTAATTGTTACTATATATATATTTGCTGTACCGAATGGTTTTGTTTTGACATTATGACTTATATAGCTTGTCGGTAACATTAATGGTCGGAAAGTTCAACTTTTAGCGTAAACCGACATGAGTTTTTGGAACTGAATTAAAACAGCTCCTAAAGTCATAATATTCTTATATTTAACATAAGTTAAAGTATAAGAAAAGTCAAATATAGCAAAACTTGAACCAACCCGGTTTGTGTCGCGAAAACCGACATGAAAACTTTAAAAATGAGTGTTTTTATGAAATCGGTAACAAAAGTGAAAACCGTATCTTTTTTATTGAAAAACTAACAAAATATGATTAAAAACTATATAAAAAGTGTTTTTTATAATTTAAAATTAAAAGTTTGCACAAAATGACAATCGGTTCGTTTTTAAGTCCAAAACAAACGAAACCGACAAAACCGACTAAGATAAAGTAAAAATAATAAATAAATTAAAAACTTAAAATTTCTAAAATACTCAAGAAACTAAAAGAAATAATTTTTATAAATCATAATAATTAATTTAATTATTAAAGAAAACAATTATTGGTTGATTATTACTTCTTTATATTTTAAGTGTGTATTTATATAATATAAGTTAGTAATCTTTATGTGTTGTGTGCTTATGTGGACTTTTAGATTAATATTATATATATATATATATAGTAGACCAATTTTTGGTCAAACCCGAACTAAAAATTAACGAAAGTGTACTAATATAGGACACGAGCAATTGGACGCTTACCAAAACCGGATGTGAGTTCTTCCTCCGAAAAGCATATTGTGTATCCATATTCGTATTTATATATATGTTTTGAAAGCGCATTATACTTTACAAATTGTCGTTATTGTGGGATGAATCAATTTGGTTAAATAACTGTTAACCGAATTGAGGGCACAAAAATGTTGGTAGATCTATCGGAGTGACGCCCCCCACTTCCATTCGCGTTGGGTTAAAAGTGGGAATATTTCGAGTATGGTACTTTTCAAGTTATCAAATTGGTAGTCATACACGCATTGTACTCTTAGCTAGTTTACAACTAACGCTTTTTTTGCTTAAAGGTAAAATGCGGGTTTCGTTATTGTGCTGTACCGTGTACAGATCGGTACTGTTGTGAGTATAATAGACGTACACTATTATATTCATGTGTTATTTATATATAAATTGTCTATATTTATATAATACGTTTTTCTCGGGAATAACTCACCAACATTCGTGTTGACCCAAATATTATTTAAAAATGTTTTACAGGAAAATGAAGATTTCGCGAGGAGGCGTGGAGCGAGGCGTAGGTGTTTGAATAAGAGAAATGTGTGGGACTGTAAAGTAGTTTTTGTAATAAAAACTATGTAAACTCTGATATTTAAAATAATATGTTTAATATTATATAATAAACATTGTATTATTATGATTGGCTATCGGTTAACAACAACTGTTACCGCCCGAAAATTTGTCTAGTTGTAAAGACTTCCGCTGAAATTATTATTATGAGGTTTTCAGGGTGTGACAGAGTTTGGTATCAAAGCAAATCGTTATAGTGAATTAGAAAAGTTAAAATTACTGTAACCGAATATTCAAACACACACTCGATCCCGCCTCGCGAAACAAAGGTAAAAGTGTAAGTAAATATATATATGCATGTTTATTTAGTTGATTATATATCTATATTATGATGACTATGGATGGACTTTATATTTCAGATGTCTTCACCACGTATTCCAGATTCGGGTAGTAGTACCCATGCAGCGCACCAGGCCCCGATTGACCCACTTCCTATTACAGACATATCTTATCCCGAGCCCATTTCTCACGGGCCTCACTTAGGTGAGAGCTAGAGGAAAAGGACCTGTGATGAGTATGAAGTGGACCCCGCACCTTTCGTTCCACTTACCATTAAGGCACCTCCACCACCCCCACATGGTAGGGGAAAGGTATTAGGAATTCCCCCTATGATAGATTCCCGATTAGACTCTCAAGACGAGGGGTTAGCCATGCATGGGGTAACTTTAGGTGACCATGAGGCACGCCTCAACTTTGCGGAATGAAAGAGTAGGCAAAACGAGTGGGCCATCGACATGTTGTCGAGATTTGTGTGCTCAATGGACGTTAGTTTGAAGAACTTAGAGCGTAAGGTTATGAGTTTGGAGGCTAGACTTGGGAACTTGGAGCCTCAAGTGAGCTATCTCATGAGTCGTCATTAGAAGATGTCATGGTGGACCTTTGTTGTTTGACTTTCTTTTGTTGTGGTATTTGGTTGATGGTTATGTGTAATTTTAAGACTTTTTAAGACTTTTTATTTGTATGACTAATATGGGGAAACCAAAACTATTAGGTATAATAGATACCATACCAATTTTGTTGATTTGTAAAATTAATAGTGTGACACTCGTCAATTTCAGGTTAACTCCGTTAATTCAAACTTAAGATCACACGAACTGTAACGCATATCCCATTACATTTAAATTAGGGTTTAAATGACGCATGACAATCATTACACAAGTAGTCTTTCGGAATTTCACCGAATCACACACGAGTCAACTCAAACCGTTGGTGAATAAACAATAAATATCATAAAGTATTTGATGGTTATGTGTTAAGTTATGTGTTACTTGATATTTATATATAGAACACTAATTCAAGGAGCAAAAGTCTAGGTTGTGCTAGAAATTGGTTAACTAAAAGGTTAGGGGTTAAGTGTAACATAATTAATTATATAAACTAAACATTATCCACACACATACCACACACACATCACACACACATACAATTACTTTTCATGCTTGTTTTGAAGGATTCAAGGTTCTAGATAGGTAATTAACATCCACTCTTGCTATTCTAATGATTTAATTATGATATTAAGCATGTTAATCAAAACCCTAAATCTTGAAAGTGATGATTTAAGATGAGTTAGGGTTTAATTGTGTGTTTGTTGATGAATACTAGTGAATTGATAACTAGTTATATTGTTTTTATTGTTAAGTTCATGTTTCTTGAAATTGAATGTTGAAGTAAAACCCTATATGTGAATGAAATATGAAATTGAGATGCATGGTTGGTGAATTGTGGGTCTATAGGGTTGTGTGCATGATTTCTAGTTCATAGATTGATTGTATGTTGAGTTTTGATGAAAACTGATGCTGGACAGATTCTTGAATTCGCGTTTAGACGACTGTAACTCGATGTTAATATTGTATTTGAAAGTTATTATTGATACTATGATGTAGAAGGTCTATTCTAGTTTCTAAAGAGTCTAAGTTTGTAATTTTTGAACGTTTAAAAGTTAGTTTTTATTATTTTACAAATCTGTTGTGCAAGTCTGATTCGGGAAGTCTGCTGGTAGGCTATTTTGTAATTAATATATCTCATAAACGACAAGACCAATCTAGTTGATTCCACTTCTGGAAGTTAATATTCTGAGTCGGAATCTAACCCAATTGATCTTGCATTATTTGGATTTGCCATGTAACAGGAATAACAAATAACATTCTGTTGTGCATGATAATGACTGCTATGAGCTTGCTGTGATGTTTTTATTATTGTGAGAAAACCATATGTGATAAAAATATAATAAAAATATATTTAGAAACCTAACTCACGTGTGCTTCTGTGATGATTTTTGGTGATTTATTTGATATGTTATGATTTATTAAATAGAGTAATCTTGTCGAGTAAAAATCTGCCTGGATAAATTAGTTGCTGAACTATTTGAATTAACATGAAAAGTGTATTGTTGATCGATGTTTGCTATTTTTTGACTTAATTGACCTTGTGGAGGATAGTTGTTAGTAATGTATAATGGTAACACTTAACACTTAATACTTGTTCACACATGTAACTAATCACCAACGTGTTTGTCGAGTCTTACTTATTTCACAAACGAAACACGAAACGCATCTCATGCATAAGTTTTATGTGTCGAGTCTAGGGACTCACTCGTAGTTCAAATACTTAGAAAATCTCATTTTGTTTTTAGAGCATCAGTGAGGACTTTCTGTGACGCACACCTTTCTCGAATCTTTTTGTTATCTTCGCAAACAGTGAGTTTCACGGCCCCTTTAACTCTTTTTAAACGCTTTTATTAGGGGGAGATAACGTACTCCAACAATGTAGATTTTGTTGCTTTATTATATATAACTTGTAAGGATAAGTGGCAAACAAACCAACTAAATTCCTTCTAAACATTGAACCGGTTAATATTTGGATAATAGCGAGTCACCTTTGAGTAGTACTACTGGGTTTGACAAACCCCACCCAACTCTAAACTCGACTGTAGGTCGAGTGGGTGTAATCTTGACTAACACATTACCATGGTCGTGGTTGACATGGTGGCAAGGCAATCGTTAAACAGTCAGCTTCGGTGTCGAACACTTAGTAATGCATGCTTGATAGGTTAGCTACCTATTGATATATAATTGACTTAACATTATCTGGTAACGCTAAAACGCAAACGCTTTATTTGTATAAACGTGTGAACTCACCAACCATGTGTTGACACTTTTAGTATATTATTCTCAGGTAGCCGAGGCGGGCGCGCGGTATAGGACATGCATTCGCTGAACACCATTACTTTAAAAACTTCTTTTAATGTTTATCTTGATAACTTGGGTTTTTAAGTCGTCCTGTGTGGCGCAACTTTTTGCTTTACAATTTACGCTTCCGCATTTTACTTAAAAGTTGATGTCTTTTGGTGATTTTGAAAACTTTATTTATGGTGTTTGATTATAACTAATGATTCCGATCCTGTTAGTTCACACCCTCTGACGGTAAAACTTCGTTAGTGGATTTTGAGGGTGTGACAAATAGGTACCCCACCTAAAATGTTTTGTATGTTATGGTTGTTTAGTATTTTGATCCTATTTAAGTATTATGGTTGTAAACTAGATTATTTTCTTTATGTAAAAGAATTATGGCACCTCAAACAAGGAGAACTGCCACTAGCCAAGCAACTGGAATGCCATCGTCACAAGAGGAGTTGGCGCAACTAATCGCGAAACATGTCAATTCGGCACTCGAACAACAAAATGTGAACCAAACCGCGGACCAAACTATCCGAAACGATGTCTGAACCGAAATGCAAAACGGTACATATATTTGTATTAGTAAAAGGATGAAAATTTTTTTAAAAAAATTCCCTAAGATTTTAACTAAATGCAATAATTAACAATAATAATTGTTAGCAAACTATGTTAAAACAGAGAATCTCGTGCCCGGGTGCACTTATAAAACTTTTCAAGGGTGTAAACCCAAAGCTTTTACCGGGGCCGAAGGACCTCTTGAAATTGTAAGGTGGATAGAAAAGATGGATTCGGTCATGAAAATTAGTGATTGTACCCCCGCACAACGAATCATGTATGGAGTATGTTCATTCGAGGATGAAGCCTTAGAATGGTGGAATTCACTAATTAAAAACATGGGAGAAGATGCGGTTTACAATTTATCTTGGAATGATTTAAAGGAACTATTACTAAAAGAATATTGTCCTAGAAACGAACTTAAAAAGATTGAATATGAGTTTTGGACACTAAAAATGGAAGGTGCAGACATCGGCACCTATACTTCTCGTTTCAATGCACTGGAAAGATTGGTAACACGACTAGTTACGCCAGAGTATGTTCGAGTCGAGAGATACATTTGGGGTTTAGCGCCGGAAATTCGAGGCATGGTTACTTCCTTGAAGCCAACCACGATCCAATATGCCCGAGAATTGGCATAGACCCTAACCGATGATGTTGTACGAATGGGAACGTTGAAGGTGACAGGTAAGAAACTAATAGATTCCATCCTGGATAAGAAAGATTCTGGAACGGTTCATAAGCCAGCCGACTAGAAAAGGAAATGGAACGATAACTCCGGAGGGCAATTCCAAAAGAAACCGAATTCTGGGAGAATGTTTACGGCTAACACGAGTAGACCAGAGAAAAACAAGAATCAAGCTTCTCAGTGCAACAGGTGTGGAAAGAGTCACATTGGCGAATGCTGGAAATGTCACAAGTGTAACCGGTTTGGACACCAGACTCAATACTGTTTCAGTAAGGACTCTCAGTCCGGTTCAAGAAAACCGAATGCCGGATGCTTTGAATGTGGAAACATGGGGCACTATCGAAAGGATTGCCCGAAACTCAGAAACCACAACGCAAAAGGTAGAGCCTTCGAGATAAATGCAAAGAAAGCCAGGAAAGACTCCTCAGTAGTTACCGGTATGTTCCTTATTAATAGACACTATGCTTACGTATTATTCGATACCGGAGCCGATTTAAGTTTCGTTTTCAAACAGTTTGAACCCTTCCTTGGTATAGAGTCCAGTAAATTAGATACCAAATATTCAATAGAATTAGCTAACGGGAAGACGATTGAAACCAGTGAAATCGTGCGAAACTGTAGTATTCTCTTAGCAAACCACAAGTTCAGTATCGATTTGTTACCTGTCGAATTAGGTAGTTTTGATGTAGTTGTGGGAATGGACTGGTTATCCAATAATTAGGCTGAATCGTTTGCTCAGAAAAGTTGATTCTATTACCACTCTCAAGTGGTGAAACATTAACTATTCAAGGAGAGCAAGGTAACTCGGATCTAAAGCTTACCAGTATTATGAAGACACGGAAGATGCTACGCAAGGGTTATCCAGCATTCCTGGTAAACGTTGTTGATACTAAAGCTGAAGAGAAAAAGATTGAAGACATTCCTATAGTAAGAGATTACCCTGAAGTTTTTCCTGAAGATTTACCTGGTTTACCTCCTCCAAGGCAAGTTGAGTTCAAAATCGATCTAGTTCAGGATGCAGGACCGATAGCCCGATCTCCGTATAGATTGGCACCGTCGGAAATGCAGGAACTATCGAACCAACTTCAAGAGCTGTTAGATAAAGGATTCATTAGACCTAGTTTTCCCCCGTGGGGAGCACCAGTTCTTTTTGTGAAACAGAAAGATGGCTCGTTTAGAATGTGTATCGATTATAGCGAATTAAACAAACTAACCATTAAGAATCGGTATCCCTTACCGAGAATTGATGACTTGTTTGATCCATTAAAAGGATCCAGTTACTATTCAAAGATAGATCTGCGATCTAGATATCACCGCTACGAGTTGCTGAAGAAGATGTTCACAAGACTGTGTTCCGAACCCGATATGGCCATTATGAATTCTTAGTCATGCCTTTTGGTCTAACAAATGCACCTGCTGTATTTATGGACCTCATGAATAGAGTTTGTAAACCATATTTGGATAAATTCGTGATAGTATTCATCGACGATATACTAATTTATTCACGAACTGAGAAGGAACAGGAGCAACATCTGAAGCTAATTCTGGAATTACTACGAGATGAGAAGCTATATGCTAAATTCGCAAAGTGTGAATTCTGGTTGATAGAAGTACGCTTCCTTGGACATGTGATTAATGAGCAAGGTATACACGTAGATCCCTCGAAAATTGAAGCAATCAAAAACCGGGAGACACCAAAGTCACCTACCGAAGTGCGTCAATTTTTAGGTCTTGCTGGGTATTACCGGAGATTCATCGAGAATTTCTCTAAAATAGCTCAACCTTTGACGCTATTAACCCATAAGGAAAGGAAGTATAATTGGACCGAAGATCAAGAAGAAGCTTTTCATATTTTAAATCAGAAGTTGTGTAGCGCGCCTATCTTGTATTTACCCGAAGGAACCGATGGATTTGTAGTATATTGTGATGCATATCGCTTAGGTCTTGGTTGTGTGCTTATGCAACGAGACAAGGTGATAGCATACGCATCAAGACAGCTCAAGGTACATGAAAAGAATTATACAACCCACAATTTGGAATTGGGAGAGGTAGTGTTTGCTCTCAAGATTTGGAGGCATTATCTGTATGGATCGAAATGTACAATATTTACTGATCATAAGAGTCTCCAGTATCTTTTATCAGAAAGAGCTAAATATGAGGCAACGTAGATGGGCAGAGTTACTCAATGATTACGACTGTGATATTCGTTACCACCCAGGTAAAGCGAATGTTGTGGCTGATGCACTAAGTCGAAAGGAAAGAGAAAAGCCTTTATGTGTTCGTGCATTAGGGTTAATGATTCATACGAGTCTCACTACTCAAATTCGTGATGCACAGCGTGAAGCTTTGAAACCGTGAAACATAAGGTTTGAGAAATTGCAAGGACTGGAGTGTGAATTCGTCATAAAATCCGATGGAACACTATATCTAATTGATCGAGTTTGGGTACCATTCTATGGAAATCTGCGTAAACTTGTACTAGACGAAACACATAAGTCTGGATACTCGATCCACCCAGGATCAACCAAGATGTACAAGGATCTCCAAGAACATTATTGGTGGCCTAACTTGAAAAGAGACATAGCTGTTTATGTCAGCAAGTGTCTAACATGTTCTAAAGTGAAAGCAGAACACAGAAGACAGCCTGGACTACTGCAACAACCAGAATTCCCACAATGGAAATGGGATAATATTACCATGGACTTCATAACCAAATTGCCAGTTACACCGCGAAGTCATGATGCTATAGATTAACCAAATCCGCTCATTTTATACCCATCAGAGAAAAAGACCGAATGGAAAAGTTAACTCAGCTTTATCTGAAAGAGATTGTAGCCAAGCATGGTATACCTTTCTCAATCATTTCAGACAGAGATGGTCGTTTAGTTTCTCGTTTTTGGCAATCTCTTCACGAATCCCTAGGAACTCTCTTAGACATGAGTACCGCCTATCATCCCTAGACAGACGGTCAAAGAGAGAGAACTATTCAAACTTTGGAAGACATGTTGCGAGCCTGTATCATCGATTTTGGAAATAGCTGCGATACGTATCTGCCTTTAGCGGAATTCTATTATAATAACAGTTATCACTCCAGTATTAAAGTTGCACCGTTTGAAGCTTTATATGGAATAAAATGTCGATCCTCTCTTTGTTGGGGAGAATTCGGAGAAAAGAAACTTACAGGACCTGAAATTGTCCAAGAGACCACCGACAGGGTCTTTCAGATCAAGGACAGGTTAAAACCTGCAGCCGACAGACAGAAAAATTATGCGGATAATCGCAGGAGACCGTTGGAATTCCAAGTAGGAGACCAAGTGTTACTAAAGGTATCGCCTTGGAAAGGCATAGTCAGATTCTGTAAAAGAGGCTAGCTAAGCCCACGATACGTTGGACCGTTCAGAATCACCGAACGAGTAAGGCCAGTAGCCTACCGACTCGACCTACCTTCAGAACTAAGTGGAATACACTACGTGTTTCACGTATCCAACCTAAAGAAATGTCTATCTGACGAATCGTTGATTGTCCCTATTGAAGATATTAGGGTTGACGATAAGCTTCGATTTGTAGAAGAACATGTTGAAGTCATCGATTGGAAAATTCAGAAGCTAAGACGTAACAGGATTAAACTAGTCAAAGTCCGCTGGAATTCAAGACTTAGTCCCGAGTTCACATGGGAACGTCAGGATCAAATGAAGTCTAAGTACCCCCACCTCTTCCGAGTAGAAACCGAAACCAATACTACATCCTAAATTTCGGGACGAAATTTCTAAAATGATGGGAGAATGTGACAACCGCCAAAAATTAGACTAATCTGGTAATTATTTTAACCGTAATCGCGTATTAATTAGTAAAATAAATATATAGGAATAATATTTTTACCTAAAGTCTTTGATTTTAGTTGAGTTTTAAAATATGGAACCCGAAAAAGTTCAATCTTGTTTTATAGCAGACACTGTACAGGTTGACACCGGGTAAAGACTCGAAACGGATAAATTCATAAACGTGTCAAGATGACCCCGAAAAATTAAGTTTTATATTAGGATATTAGATATAGTATATAAACTTAATTTTAGAAGGTTCGAATCGCATAAATTAGAAAAAAAAGTAACCGAAAGCCAATAGAGGACACCGTAAGGACCCGACATCAAGTTTTCAAAAAATTATGTTTTTAGGCAGACATTGACTGTAATCTAGTTTCGCTCAAAGTCTGATGAAACTTATTAGAAAGGGCCGTCGTTTGGCCAGATAAATTACGAGATACGTGTAACACCCCGTAACCGCAGCGGAAACGTAAACGGGATGCAACAGACACCTCTGATATCAACCACATTGTTTATAAAGAAAACTGAATACATTAATATACTTCAAATTACATTATCTCGTATTTCATTACCGTCTAGGTGATACACACATCATACAATACGATACATAATTATATTTATTATAATGTATCCTAACATCCCGCACGCAAATCTTACACACATCAAGCACTTAGCACGTAAGCAATCACTTCATCTTAATTGTACCTGAAAAACATGTGAGAAAACGGGTCAACTACGAATAGTTGGTGAGTTTCACAATTCGGGTAAACCATGATAAATCATTATCAAAATATAAAATTATCGATGTAATTATGCTTTTACGGACATCTGGGGACACTGTTAACCCAATACAGTACCCATTCCGGGGGCAAAGTTAACCCAGAAACACTTCTAGAGACCTCTGGGGACACTGTTAACCCAGTACAGTACCCATTCCGGGGGCAAAGTTAACCCAGAAACACTTCTAGGGACCTCTGGGGACACTGTTAACCCAGTACTGTACACATTCCGTACGATTCACGAACAATCAAATATTTATAAATACACGCAATTCCATGTGTTCAGTATGTACTTAAACATTTCAATAATAACATGCTTTCCGCCCCGGGAAAATATTTAAAAACACAATTCAAAAAAAGGGGCTCGTGAAACTCACCTTAGCACATGCAAGCAGGTAACAACAATCATTATCAGTTAACACATCCAATCTGTAATATGATCCCTACGATCGTTATTATACAATTATTGTTTATATAACCTTTTAACCGTATCAACCGGTACATCTGGGGACACTGTTAACCCAGTACTGTACCCGTTCCGGGGGAAATGTTAACCCAGAAACACTTTTCCGGACTCAGATTGTGATGTCGTTTAGAGTTCAACAGTCAAATTTTCTAATTGCTTGTTTTCCCCGTTTTGCGTGCCTAGCACGGTTACCCGTTTTTATGTTTCAAAAATGAGTTTGGTCACACACGACCTGAAAATAGTGGTTGACTGATAATTTAGTTTAAGTTGTAAAATTAGAGCTCGGTTTAGACGCCCCGATTGGCCGCGGGACCCGTTTCCGTCTTTAGTGCACCGGAAACTGTTTTATCGGGTAAAATTACTCAAATCATCCGAATTATTTTCGGATGATTCATTTTTACTTGTTTAACTCAATTATATGAAAATAGTTCATTTTTAGGGTTTTTATACACCAGTCAGCTCGCTTAAGCGAACTTCACCGGTTTACGCGTTTTAACTTTAAAAGTTTGATAATTAGCACAAATAATTATCCGTTTAATCTCGGATCTTGAAATTTTGCACAAATCACTTTTTGACAGTGGGGAATTTTATAAAAATATTTCCAGAATTAATTTTTATATTTAAAATTTATTTATCTATTTTTAAACACCATTTAAACACTAAATATGTCGTAAATACCAAACGATCTTAGAAAAATCCCAAATTTCTCCTGGATTTCCCCTGCCATCCACATAGTCCCCTGTAATATTTCCAGAACCAAAATCTTCTTTTATATGCCATTTTTACTAAAACCGAGCTAGAAAACCCTAGAACTCGTTTAACCGAAAATTCAACTTAGACTTCTCCAACGGACCTAAAATTTCGTGTGTGACTTATACATGATATAAAAAGCTTATCTGAAATTTTACAGAATTTTTCATGATATTTAAGTATTTTTCACCATTTTTAGCCAAAACCGAGCATTAAATTCACCAAATATTCATCCTTTATCCAAAAATTACCAAAAATTCACAGAACTCATATTTTCATGTGTTTAACACCTCTGTAAAATTTCATGACCTAACTCTAAAGCATCAACAATATGTCAAAATCTCCAAAACCGAACATAAACCGAATATACCTTTCGTTTTCCGCCACTACAAGCTACAAACTCGTTTTTCCGCCTTATCTACCACTAAATACAGAACCTACAACCAACATACCACAATACCAAGCAAGTTACACTCACGATCAAGCCTCTTACACTTTAGTTTCGGTTATTGTTTCAAAACTAAAGTTTAAACCGTAAAAATTCGTTTTTGGTTCGTTTAACTCCTTTCTTGGACCAAGATCCCTTGTATAACCCGTATACATCACTTGATCATTCAAGAATCGGTTTTCATCTTTGAAACCTCATTTTCTTGCAAATAAACTCAAAAAACGAATATGGAAACGTATATAACCCGATCATTACCTTGTTTTCTTGCTTAAAAATCTCGGTTTTGGCTCAAGAACTTGAGAGGAAATGAAGAATGTTGGAGTGTTTGTGTAAAAAAGAAAGAAATGAAGTGGGGTTTGAGGGGTGGTGGTCCGATCGGAACTATGTGGGGGGTGGGGTGGGACCCACCTCTCCATTCTAGGCCACATGTTTGGATATCCGCAATCCGGATAATATTTTGGATAATCTGGTTCAGTTCGTTTTTCGGTTAAATGTTTAATTCGGCTTAAAACGAGGCTAAAACGGTCGTTTTTCGGCTTAAAAGTGAAATTTATATAGAACCGATTTAAAAACTTCAAAAACTTAAACCATGACTTTCATTAACTTAAAACATCATATTATTAATAATTGTGCATCTTTTTCGGCTTGATCGATCGTCTCTTGCTCGGTTTGGTATTAAAGGTTTCGTTTAACGCACCGACGTACCATTAAATCGAAATTCTTTTTCTGTGTCGTACTTTACTTATCCTGAAGCATTAATGCTTCGTAAAATCACTAAATATTATAGATATCGTCTATAATTGAACCCTCGATTCGTTCGGGTTTCAATAACTATCGATCGATTGATCGCATATTCAATACGATGAATTATATATTCACGTACAATCAATACAGTGAACCATGTATTCTCGTATAATTACTATGGTAATTCATGTATCCGACATTAAATTTAACGTAACGATGGTCTACCGGTTAGGGTATACCTGGTTTAGTCGGAATCGTTACATTCTCCCCCGTTAAGAAATTTCGTCCTCGAAATTTTACACGTCCACTATCCCCTTCCGAGAGAAAGGTGGGGGTTTTTCCTTCAGAATTCACCCTCGCGTTACCAGGTATAATCTGGTCCTCACTGTGAATTCCACTTAATCTTAATCAGTAAAGCTTGGTGTGTCCAAACTGTTCAGTTTTCCCGTCTACTATCTCTACGGAATTATTTATGATATCAAGCATTTATTCTATGAGTACCTCCATTACTAGTACTTTCGTTGCCTCATCGCTTAGGTACTTTTCAATCCGTATACATGGCAAAACATCATGTATAGTACTTAACCCCTGGAGTACTTTAATCGATAAACTAAATGACCAGTCATGGAGATAGTCTCATGAGGTCCGATATATTAAGGAGCTATTTTCGGTTTTGCCAAACCTCATATCACCTCTCTAAGGTGATGCCTTAAAAGTGTCTTGTCACCTCCTTCCAGTGACAATGGTTTCCTTTGAAAGTTGGCATAAATCCTTTGCCAATCTCGCGCTGCTTTCAACTTATCTTAAATATTATAAATCCGATTGGTTGTTTCTCGAATCAATTCAAATCTTATGGCTTGATTGACGCCCATTTTCAATTTAACAAATTGGTGATAATTACTTCACCCATAGAAAGCTTCAAGCTCTCGATGCTTCCTTCCCCGCCTTCCAATAATGGAAGTAGGATGACTGTTTCGATCTGAGATAATTGAAAATGGTACTCCACGATGAGATACCATTTCATCATCATGAATTTGGGCGAGAATTCATTGTGGTAAGCGTCATGGATTGGGATGAAATGCGAGGATTGGTTAATCGATCCGCGATTACCCAAATTGCATCATGTCTTTGATATATCTTGGGAATTTGCGTCCCGAAATCCATTGTAGTTTATTCCCACTATCATTGGCGAATTTTCTGTCGTTGTGGCGTTCCCTAGGGTTTTCGGTGTGCAGCCTTATCTTTTGCATAACTTAAATATTCACCAACATACGTAACCATATCTTTCTTCAAACTCGGCCATTAATAAAATCCTTTCAGATATTCGTATCATCAATAGTCTAATCCGATCCCGGATGTATGGAATATTTCGATCTATGCGCTTCGTCCATGATTAATTCACAAAGGTCATGGAGGGTCGGATCCAAATCCGATTTTTGAAATAAGGAATTTCGTCCACGCGCTGTTCGAAATTCTTCTCATTGCCGTAAAGTCCCCCCTTTTCCAATTGTCCCTCTTTCAACGCCTCACGTTGAGCGACTCGAATCAGGTCCGAAAGGTTCGACTGGACTATCATCCCCAGCGCTCGCACTCGCAATGGCTTAACCCGATCTTTCTTACTCAAGGTATCGGCTACAACGTTAGCCTTGCCGGGGTGATAACGGATGTCACAGTCATAATCGCTTAACAACTCGACCCATCTTCGTTGCCTCATGTTCAGTTCTTTCTGATCGAATATGTGCTGCAAACTTTTATAATTGGTGAAGATGGTGCACTTCGTACCGTAGAGATAATGCCTCCAGATTTTAAGTGCGAAGATAACCGCTCCCAGTTCTAAGTCGTGAGTAGTGTAATTTTTCTCGTGTACTTTTAACTGTCGGGAAGCATTGGCTATAACCTTATTATACTGCGTCAACACGCATCCTAACCCTTTACGCGATGCGTCACAATACGCGACAAAACCATCGTCCCCATCGGGGAGACTTAAAATCGGCGCTTGGCACAATTTTAATGGTTTATATCTTATTTGGATCTTTGTGAAATCCTTGTTGCTTTACAACATGACCAAGGGATTATGCCTTCTTTATTCAAAATCACATTTCGAAAACTTCGCGTATAGCTCCTCTTGCTTTAACACTTCCACAATTTTCCTTAACCGTCGTTCGTGCTCTTCTTTACGTTGCAAATATATCAAAATATCATCAATGAATGCTATGACAAATTTGTCAAAATAAAGTTTATAGACTCGGTTCATGAGGTCCATGAACACTGCCGACGCATTTGTTAGCCCGAAAGGCATAACTAAGAATTCATAATGGCCGTAACGAGTCCGAAACGCTGTTGTTGCAACTTCCTCCTCTTGGATTTTTCATTTGGTGATAACTATATCTAAGATCAATTTTCTAAAATAAATCGCTCCTTGCAGTTGGTTAAACAGATCATTCACTTCGAGGAAGTGAATACCTATTCTTGATCGTCACTTTATTCAATTCTCCCTAATCAATACATATCCTAACACTTCCGTCCTTCATTTTACAAATAACACTGGTGCACTCCATGGTGACAAACTAGGTCGTATAAAACCTTTATCCAAAAATTCTTGCATTTCAGTTGGTGCAAGTCGGTAAGATACTTTAGCAACAGGGCCAGCTTGAGGTATTAAATCGATTCTGAATTCGACCTGTCGGGTTGGCGGTAATCCAGGAAGTTCTTATGGGAAAACTTCTGGATATTTGCGTACCACCGGGATATCTTCTATATGTTTTCTTTTAAATACTTTGGCAATCGCGTTTGTTAAATACACCATGTTTTCTTGTCGTAAATATTATAGCATCTCAAGATGAGATTAGAGTGGTAACATAATACCGTACACTTTTCTCTGTATCTAATCGCTTCATCGTCCGAAAGAGAGCTTCTAGTCATCTTCTTTTCATATTTGATTTCAGCTTCATGTTGAGTTAGCCAATCCATGTTAACTATTACGTCAAAACTTCTTAACTTTACTGGTCGTAGGTCAATAAGGAAAGGTTAATCGTTCAGAATAATAGGACAATTCCGAACAATTTAGTTAACCATTAGAGATTTACCGTTAGCGATTCTATAGTATAGGGTTCTATAATTTCACTAATCGGTATCTTTCCAAATGATAGGAGGTTAACAGGAACTAACTTCTATCGATGACCGTAAAAATATCACTGAAGTCTATTGATTTAAAACTACAACGTTCTTAATACCACCTTTGGATCATGACGTGCTTTATTCGAATTACTCACAAAAGCACGGCTCCTTGCTTGATCCAAGGTTGATGCTTATCTTGAGGTTCGTCTTCCAACGACACCTTGGTTCAACTTTGGGCAATTTCTCTTGAAACGTTCTGTACTGCCACATTCATAGCAAGTACAACTGTTTGGCATAATTTGATTTGTTTGGATGGATTGTTATTGAGGTCGTTGGGTTCGGAGTGGTTGTACACGAATGGTTGGGGTTGTCGGTTCACATGGCTTCAATTGGTTCTACAATTAGGGCATTACGTTCATCATTTACCACACCCGTGGCCTACTATCACTCGACATTCTTCTTCCTGCCGATGACCATATTTTCCACATTTAGTGAAGGACCCTTCATGCGGTTCTTGTTTTCACACCAGAACTAGTCTTGGTATAATTCTGGGCTGTAGGACATACCTACTTATTCAAAAGTCTATCTTGCATTATACCTTTATCATTTCTCTTCTTTAATACTCGACGTCTCACCTAACGTCCTTCCAGTCCGCTTCCCATAGAGTCACATATATCAATTCTGGCTTGTGACACAACCCTTCCAAAGGTTGTATATTTTACAGGATTGACTATACTCCTTATCGATGGAGTTAGTCCCCAATATTGCGCTCACTTCGCTTAGTTTCAGGAGTAATTAGCCATGTTACCAGACATGACAATTCCTTCAAACGATTAGCGTTTTCTAAGTGATCAGCATACAACATTTCTATCTTCCATAGCTCAGTTTCCAATCTCTGAACTTAATTACTCGAATAAAAGTGCTCTAGCACAAGAATTTTAAATCCTGACCATATCATCTGAGCAAAAATTTTCTAACTATAATTTTGTACCATCGTGTTCCATCACGATACAACATAATCTACCAACATATCTGTAGCATATTTCACTACACAATGTTCTAGACTCTTACCAATATCCTTAACCATTTCGATCTTTTCTATCCACTCGCTAATCCATTCCTCCCTTTACCATCAATAAACTATCAATAATTTCCCTAACACAACCAACAACATATCCTTCATACCGGATCTAATTCATCACGACTACTATTTATGTTTAGTTTATAACTAATGCTTGTAGTCATAATAATATTCGGTGGGACATTATCACCCTTAGTAATACCACTAAGAATTGAAATATTCATAATCATGTGATTGCTCGATCTATAATTCTGCGATCACATTCGCATCAACACTAACAGTGATCTGTGATACAACATTCGGTATCATCATCTGCTATCTTTGTTGGTGCATAGATGTCAGTAGTTCATATGTATAAAGTCTGTAATCGAGTCTGTAATATTGTTTATGTAATTGTTTGTGTAAAAGCGAAGTTGTTGACAAGTTCGCTTAGGCGAACTTGTTAACCAAGCGAAGAGCAGTTTGGCCTCAAGCAATAATTACTCAAAGATGCCGATGAGCGTCAAATCTGCTGAAGAGCAGTTTGGCCTCTATACTTCGTTTATTGCTTCTTATGAAAACTACATTCAAGGAAAGGTGGTTGATCCCGCGATGCTAGATGAAGACTACGACCAGATCGATGCTGATGATCTGGAGGAGATGGATTTACAATGGCAGATGGCCATGATAGTGAGGAGAGTGAAGAAGTTCATGAGGAAGACGGGGAGAAAGTTTGTTGGTGGCAGGCCAGGGTTCGACAAGTCCAAGGTAAGGTGCTATAACTGTCAACAAAACGGGCACTTTGCCAAAGATTGCAGAAACGAAAGAGTTGAGCGTGGTCAGGGCCGGTCCCCACAGCACACTGGAAGTACTAAAGACGTCAATGCCATGCTGTCCAGAGAAGCAGGTGAATACAACTGGAACCTGCATTTGAATGAAAATAATGAACAGGCAAATATGGCTAAGGTTGAGAGTGAAGAACGTGAAAAGACTACCGGAGAAGAGAAAGCTACTGGTAAGGAAAAAGCTTTCATGGCAGATAACAATGATCAATGCTCCGAGGTAAGTTCTAAATCTATTTGTACTAAATGTGAGAATTTGTCTAAGCAACTTGCTACCATAACTGATCAGTATGTTCGTTTAGATACTGAATTTAAAACTCTTAAAGAATATCATCACTTCACAAAAGCAAGAGAAAACAGTTACAAAGTTAAAATTAAAGCATGTGAAAAAGATGTTAAAAGTTTAAAAACTAAACTTGCTGGAAAAATTGAAGTAATTGATCTAAGTTATGAGGTTTTAGAAGAAAAAACTAAACTGATTGCTGAACGAGAAAAGCAAATTGCTGACCACCAGGTGAAAGTGGTGGAACTAAACCGAAAACTGGAGCAGTTCCGAAATTCCTCAGCTATTCTTGATCACCTTGTTAGTGATCAAGGTACCTACAAAGAGAAGAGGAATTGGTTATCACGAAGTTCCACCACCGTATAACCACAATTACACTTTTAACCCTAGTGTACAGAAATCTGCTGATTTTGAAGTTCCTCAGACAGTTCCTATCAAGGTTACGAGTCCAGAACCAAGTGTTAGTAGTGGCGAAACGAGTTCGCCTGTTTCAAGTGTAAATATTTCTGTTACGAGTCCAGTCTCATCGGATTCGGATAAGATGTCCGAATCGGGTAAGACAAATGAGAAGGTAGTGTTACCCACTGGTGGAGAAAAAGATAAAACGTCTAAAAAGAATACTCCACTCAACCCATACGTCCCACCTTACGTGAGACGAACGGCCGGTAACACTGCCTCTACATCCAAAACAACATTTGAAAAGAAAATGGAGTATAGGTGTTGTTTTAGATATAATAAGTTAGGACATCTTGTTGCAGATTGTCCTCTGACGACAAAATTCAGAGGCGTGAGGCCTATTAAAACTGAGCATAAGGCTAATGGAAATTTTAATACTGTTAAAAATGAAAACCCTTCAAGGTTCCGAAATGTAACTATTACAGGTTTTCAAAGAAACAAACCTCAGTTTTACAATGCTAATCACCAAACCGTAAGATATAATACTTTCAATACGCATAGGTTTGGAAGGCCTCACACTCAATCTCCAATGAGATTTCCTACTAGGACTGACAGGAATTATTCAAATGCTAACTTCGGAAAGCAGAAGTACGGGATGTATAGATCCAAGACCAATTGGTCTTGGGTCCCTAGATTCTAATCATTTGCTTTATTGTGCAGGAACAGTTGAACAGGGCTGCCCACAGTCTTTGGATTGTAGATAGCAGCTGTTCCCGGCACATGACGGGCAACAAATACTTGTTGCACGACTTAAAACCTGTTCAGGGAGCGAGAGTTAGTTTTGCTGGTGAAAGTGGAGGAAGGATTACGGGAAAAGGTACGGTGTCCAATGGGAAGATGACACTTGAGAATGTGAATTTTGTGGAAGAGCTGAAGCACAATCTGCTGAGTGTGTCGCAGATTTGTGATAAGGAGTATACTATTCACTTCACGGAGAATGAGGCGATTGTGTTGAAGCATGGTTTTCAGATACCAGACGAGTGGATAGTGATGACAGCTCCACGTGATACAAATACGTATGTGATGGATATGAGGTCTACTGAAATGGCCTTGGGAGAATCATGTTTAATGACAAAAGCAAGCGAATCAGAATCCGAACTATGGCACAGGAGAATGGGGCACATTCATCTTCGGAAGATGAACCACATTGTCAAAAATGGGCTTGTGATGGGCGTTCCCTTGAAAAGTTTTAACTTTGAAGACAAATGTATTGCATGCAAGAAGGGAAAGCAACACAAGAAATCCCATCTCACCAAGAAGGTCAACTCAATTGCCAGTACTCTAGAACTGCTTCACATGGATCTCTTCGGTCCCTTGAATGTAAAAAGTCTAGGAGGTACTTCTTACTGCTTGGTGATCACTGATGACTACTCGCGATACTCGTGGGTATATTTTCTGAAATCGAAAGATGAGACGGCTCAAATGGTGAAGAGTTTGATTACTAAAGTTGAGAATGTCATGAGTAAAACAGTTAAGTTCATCAGAAGTGACAATGGGACAGAGTTCAAGAATTTCGAGATGGAGATCTTCTGTCTTCAGAAAGGAATTGAACATCAATACAGCGCTCCGTATACTCCGCAACAGAATGGAGTGGCTGAAAGGAAGAACCGGACTTTAATTGAAGGAGCCAGGACTATGCTGGCAGATTCGAAGCTTCCTGTGATGTTCTGGGCTGAAGCGGTTGCTACAGCCTGCTATGTTCTGAATAGGGTGTTAACCGTTAAGAGACTTGGTAAAACTTGCTACGAGCTTATGCATGGAAGGAAGCCCAACTTGAGTGGTCTTGAACCATTCGGGTCCCCTTGTTCAATCTTGAAGAAAAATTCTAAATTTGGGGAAGTAGCCGATGAAGGAATATTAGTCGGTTATGTTGTTGGTACTCCCAACAGACGGGTCTTCAATACTTCGACTTGCAAGGTGGAGGTGGTGTGTAACACTGACATCACAAGTTACCAACCGCCAAAACCAAGCAATGGACCTGCTGAGCTTTTCGACTATGTTAAGCTTTTTAAGTCGTTTAACGTACCAGATTTGGAGATTTCTGAAGAAGAAGAAAGAGCTGTGACGAAGATGATACTCGATGAGGAAGAAAATTTATTGCAAAGACAGCTGATTGAAAAATGTCAACCTTCCTCATCAAACACTATCGGTACCCCTGCTGCCTCAGCTGAAGAAGAATTTATCAATCCTTTTCACTCTCAGCATGAAACAACCATTGATGAGATCTCTTCTAATTTGGAAGATAATTTGCATGTCGGTTCTGTTCCGACCACGAGAATTCATAAAGACCACCCTCTGGATAATGTGATTGGTGATGTGTCCTCAGGTGTACAAACGAGAAATAGCTTGAATGAACATACCTGTGTTTATACAAGCATTAAAGAGACAGGAATAATCGATGAATGCCTGTATACCTGCTTTATAAGCCAGATCGAACCGAAGAATTATCAAATGGCTTTAAAGGACAGCTCGTGGGTCGAGGCCATGCAAGAAGAGTTGGCTCAATTCGAGAAGATGGAAGTTTGGACTTTGGTTGAAAAACCAAAGAATGTGCATGCGATAGGCACAAAATGGGTGTTCAAGTGCAAGAGAGATGATAAGGGGATCATTATAAGAAACAAGGCGAGGCTTGTCGTGAAGGGTTTTAATCAACAAGAGGGGATTGATTACAACGAAGTGTTTGCTCCTGTTGCCAGATTGGAAGCCATAAGATTGTTTCTGGCGTTTGCTGCTCATGAAAAGATGAAGTTGTTTCAACTAGATGTAAAGAGTGCGTTTTTGAATGGGATAGTTGATGATGTTGTGTATGTTGAGCAACCACCGGGTTTTCCTGACCCAGACTATCCAGATCACGTGTACAGGTTGAGCAAGGCGTTGTATGGATTACATCAGGCACCTCGTGCCTGGTATGCAACTTTATCGGATTACTTGCTCGAGAATGGTTTTGAAAGAGGGAAAATTGATAGCACGTTGTTCTTCAAAAGAGATGGAAGCGACATCCTGCTGGTTCAAGTCTACGTGGATGACATAATATTTGCTGCATCAAAAGTCTCCATGTGTCAGGAGTTTGAAGCCGTCATGAAGAAAAGGTTTGAAATGAGTGCTATGGGTGAACTAACTTTCTTTCTAGGATTGCAGGTTGATCAGAGGAAGGACGGGATGTTCATTCATCAAACGAAGTATGTTCATGATGTGCTCAAGCGCTTCAAGATGGAGGACAGTTCTCCATATGACACTCCAATCTGCGTCAATCACAAATTGGGTGCTGAAGTAGACGGTGATGCAGATGTGGACCCAACTCAATATCGGGCGATAATAGGTTCTTTAATGTACTTAACTGCATCGAGGCCTGATATAATGTTTGCTGTTTGTCTTTGTGCACGTTTTCAGGCAAATCCAAAAGAATCTCATTTGAAAGGTGCAAAGAGGATACTGCGGTATCTCAAGGGCAAGCCGAAGCTGGGGTTGTGGTACCCGAGAGGAGGTGACTTGGAGCTGGTCGCTTACACAGACTCTGATTATGGAGGGTGCAATCAGAGTCGGAAGTCAATAACTGGAGGTTGTCAGTTTCTTGGTGGCAGATTGGTGTCATGGCAATGCAAGAAGCAGACTTCAGTCGCAATCTCAACCTGTGAGGCAGAATACATGGCTGCATCCAACTGCTGCTCTCAGGTTCTTTGGATACAACAACAGCTGCGCGACTATGGTCTGAATTTCTTACTTACTCCTATTTGCTTTGATAACACAGCTGCTATCTCAGTAACTAACAATCCCGTGAAACATAGTAAAACTAAACACATTGACATACGTCATCATTTCATACGGGATTGTGCTGAGAAGAAACTGATAATTCTTGAAAAGGTGGATACGCTTGATAATTTCGCTGATTTATACACTAAAGCGTTTGACAAATCCAGATTTCAAAACCTTATTGAACTGAATGGGATGATCAATCCCGAGTAACCATATTTTTCTTGTTTATTTATTTAAAAAAAAAAAACGTCACTAATCGCTTAAAATTATGTCGGTTACATTAGTTTGAAGGACTTGTCTTCGGATATGTTTTGGTCCTCATTTTCTACTTGTAGATTTTAAGGATAGCCATTAACCAGATTACTGATAGTGACCGGGGCGGTTTATGATGAGTTTTTCTTTCTTTCGCTTAAAATTAGTCGATCATACTTGGTTAGAAGGACACATACTAGTATGTGGTCGGTCCAGCTGATCCATTGGATCTTCGGGATAGCCGTTTACCTGATGACTTTGTTTTGGTCGGGGCGATTTTTGTTTAAATTTTGCCGAGGGAAATGAAATTATTTTTCAAGTCTGTTACTTCGTAAGAAGTTCGTTAGCTATGTTAAACGGAAAATTGATCCAACCTTGGAAAATGATAGTATACTAATTCTGTGTGCTTAACTAGTGATGTTATTAGGCTTAAAAGGCTTTAGGACAGCCATTGTATGTCATGGTAACTTTTAATTGTGCGTAAAAGTAAATGTGATACAAACTAATTTTACTTGATTTTTCGTGGAAACTCCTTAAGAGTTTTGCGTGTCTTCATATATATCTTTCCGAATGATAGGCAGAAAAGCGATTACCCAGTCATACACGAGCCCATGTGTGTTCTGATTCCCGTGAAGATAGAGTGTCAAGATACTGCAGTGATCCAGATACGGGACTTGCAGTTAATTTCTACTTTGAAGTCTAGGTTGTTCATAAAAAAAAATATATTTGAAGTTATTGTAACATATTAGTGATGATAATATCAAGACTTCACAATCATTGAGTAAGAGAGAAGAACGGGAAGAAGATCAAGAATATTTATAACTTAATCAGACCCTATGGGTCGAAGTCAATTCGGGGTGACTTGGGGAAAGCCAAATACGCTTTGAGGATAGATAGGAGGCATCAATATTTCTGAGTTGTTGCCCACTTAAATTTTAAGGATTAATTGAACCTAACTCGTATCACAGAAACGATGAAAACCATATTAAGTATATTACCTGCTTACAACCTGTCTCTATATGTCATAATACAGCTAAACATGGATCTATGTGACAGTCACGTAGTTAGTATGATTCATGTTCGGATCTTTTCTAAAACGTAGCAGCCCCTACCGAGACTGAAATTTGATCCCTTATACTTTAAATTTTTAAGTTTTTGTACTTAGATAATTTTATGATTTTTCAACTGGTTACTTAGAATTGATCATGTCATTTATCTCTTAAAGGAAAATTTATAACTTAATTGACAATTGTTAAAATTTTAAGGGTTAAATTTAGAAAATTTGGGCGATGTTGTGGAACAGGCGAAGTTGTGGATAACTTCGCCTATCCGTAACTTCGCATGTACAACAGATCCCCTATATAAGGGATACTTATCGTCGAAACTGTTCATCACTTTATCATATTATCAGCGAACTTAAAGATCCACAGTTAAATCATTCTCGGCGAACTTATACTAAACCTTCGTGTTATCTTGTTCTTCGATTTCAAACGATCTAAAGGTTGTTAGGGTTCGTTTATCACATGTTTATGTTCTTAGATTAAGCTAAGGTTGTTTCGACAACCAGATTATTAACCTCGAACCATCGGTTTGAAACCGATTTTCATAACCTATGTTTTTACGTGGTGAACACCATACTGATCGTCAACATATCCTTAAAACTTGTGTTTACGAGTGCTTAATCGTCTAAAACTAGCCGAATCATCACCTGCACGTTGTTCCATGAATCTCACTGTCGCCGATTCAGATTCAAGCGAAGTTAGGGTTTAGGCGAAGTTATCCGTAACTTCGCCTGGAGCTTAAGTTCGCCTGAGGCGAAGTTATCCGTAACTTCACCCGAAGCTTAAGTTCGCCTGAGGCGAAGTTATCCGTAACTTCGCCCAGAACTTAAATTCGCCTGAGGCGATATTGTGATGAGGCGAAGTTAACTTTAACTTCGCCTAAGATCAATTTTACTTAGTGTTAATTAGACGAACTTAAAGCTGAAGCGAAGTTGTTCCCAACTTCGCCTCAACTTTAACTTCGCCTATACAGAGTTTATCACAACTTCGCTCATGGTAACAAAGCGAACTTGTGCTATGTCTTTGTGTCGTTCTAACTTGGTTAGTTTGTTGCAGATATGGCTGCGATAGCAGGTGCTGGTGGTGCAGGAGGCGATGATGGTGACAATCAGAGACAGTTTTTCCCGGGTCACAATATGTACATCACTCTTGACCCGGAGGCGAGCGGTGTGGACGACTACCGCGAGATTATCACGTTCCTCCTGCGCTCGAGGATTTTTCACGCGATTACCAACACGTTGCCGATATCTCTACTGAACATCGAAGACTTCTGGGAGACGGTAGAATATGATTGCCGTGTTGAGCCCCCGGTGATGAGAGCTACGGTGAATAATCAACAGGTTCAGTTCAACTCTGAACAGATCCGGGTGGCATTACAGTTTGGTGAGGAGACTCGAGATGATCCTACAGAGTCCGTAGCTCCTTTTCGTGATGGAGCGTTTCTTCGAATGGGCTACTCTGGTCCATTAGGAGATACCCAAAGGAGGAAGGGTTTCCTTCTAGACCAGTGGCGCTTCCTCATGCACGTCATGATCGTGTGCATGTCGGGGAGGAAGGCGGGCACAGATGGCATGGGTGCGACCATGTAGTCTGCTATGACTGCACTGACCTATAACAAGCGTTATAGTTTCAGCCAAATGGTCTTTTACGAGATAGACAGGCAAAGAAGGGCGATGTCTCGGGAGCGGTTCATCATGTACCCACGCTTTTTACAGATGATATTGAACCATGTGGCTCCGGCTCTACCTCAGAGACGCCCGATCAGATACGTCGAATCAGTGAGCAAACGTATCTTTGCTCAGTGCCGCACGTCAAGTGCGAGGAGCAATCCTGAACGTCGTCCCAGGCATACTCCTCTATTTGGGTTTTTAATCAACCCAGAGTATGTTCCTGCTGGCGGGGACGAGTTCAGAGATCCTCAACCGCGACAGGCAAGAGCAACTCAAGCTGTTCCTGCTCCTGCTGTGCCTGTTGCGTCTACTGCAGAGGATATAGACCTTGACGCTGTTTTTGGAGGTCAAGGCTATTTTGACATGGATCATGTGGAAGAGATGCAGGTCTCGGCTGCACAAAGTTTGGGAGTGAGTATGACTAGAGCAGCTACGTCGATGGCTGACTCCGATTTAGACGAGATTATGAATGAGGGGAGACGGTTGATGGTGTCTCGAGAAAGAACGATTGGGAAAAGGAAGAGAACAGAGGATGATGATGAGTCGGAAGAAGAAGAAGACATACATAAGCTGATTAGAAGATCTAGACGGGAGAGGACAGGTGCTGGCATGGGAGCTGGAGAGACTTCAAGGACTGTACGATTTGCTCCGGCCGCACTGTCTGGTATGTCCATTGTTCCTTCTTCTATACAGGTGACGAGTACAAGCGCTGCGGATGTTCCCGTGGTGGCTACATCAACGGCTGGCATTCCATCCACCACTACCATCCAGACATCGACTCCGGAGATCGTGTCTCTACCACCGCCAACGCTTACTCAATCGGTGGTAGCTGCTCGTTTTGTGGAGTCAACGGTCGTCACAGCTGCAGGGTTATCAGGTATGGTACCACCTGCGGTTACGCCTGCTTCTGGAGTCTCGCCTTCGCCAATGTCAGACACAGAAAGGATAGCTTCACTAGAGCGGATCGTGGCAGAACAGTCGAAGACTATTCAAAGCCTAGTGGAAGCAAATCAACTACAGGCATCCCTCCTAGTTGAGCACGGGAAAATCATAGATGCCTTGAAGGAGTTCTTGGCATCTCAGGGGGAGATGAGCTGTAAGGGCGACGAGCTCAGAACGAAGAAGAGGAATGACCGTGACGATGATCCCAATGCATCGAAAGATGCAGGTGGTGAGCTGCCAAGAACTTCTGAAGCTCTTGGTACTTCCACAGCTGAGGGGGAGTCTACTGACGTGGCTGGTGGTTCTGGTGATGATGTGGTGTTAGTTGAAGATGATGTTATTGATGCGCTGAAAGAGCTTGATGATGACATGTTCAGTGACGATGTACTGTTTGATGAAGATGTGCTACCGAGTGACATGATTGAGAAGATCGGTGAGCAGATTGTGATTGAAGATGGAATAGAAGAGGGGGAGATAGTAGAAGAAAACGTTGAACACGAGATCCCTGAGGTTGAGAAAGCCGATGTGAGGGCTGAGATGGATGAGACTACTGAGTGGGAGGAGCAGCCTAGGTGGAAGGAAGGTTGTGCTCATTGGTTTATCAAGACCAAGAAGCCTGCTGTTCCAGCCATGTTCAAGAAGAGCTATAACATTAAAGGCTATGCTGAGGCGAAGAAGGGAATCATCTGTTGGATTTATGATGAACAGATCAAGTTATTTGTGGTAAAACGTTATGATGGCATTCAATACTTCAAGAGAATGTTGAGATCTTTCAACACGTTGCCGGAATGCGAGGTGAAAGATTTGGCCAGGTTGGGCCTGATAAACAGAAGTGACAACAATATGGCGAGAATGATTGAGAAGATTATGTGGAAAGAAGGCATAAAAGAAAAGAAGTTTGAACTATTAAAGCCACAAAAGGGAAAGCTCGTGGAGGATACAGAGAGGGGATTGAGAGCAGATGGCAAGCCATGGATGGTGATGAAGTACAAGCCGATCCGATGCATCAAGGAGGTTCCAATGAAGAATATGCCTCAAGATGTGTTGAAGAATCTAAAATGGTGGTATGTTGATTGCCAGACTGCAGAAGCCGTGATGGAAGACGAAGATGAACAAGAAGTGCTGAGGGTGTATGACCCGATGCATCTTGTTAACTTATCGAAAGCTGATTTGCAAGTGTTGAATGAAAAGAAGATATTCTATATTCCTGCTTGGAAGGATGAAGCAAGGAAATATCAGCGAGTAGTCACGGTGTGTGTGAGAGAAGGAGTGCACGCATGAAGATACAGGATTACGAGACAAGAGCTGAAAGATCAAGATATGAAGCTACTGCCAAGGGGGAGTCTGTTGGTGCATAGATGTCAGTAGTTCATATGTATAAAGTCTGTAATCGAGTCTGTAATATTGTTTATGTAATTGTTTGTGTAAAAGCGAAGTTGTTGACAAATTCGCTTAGGCGAACTTGTTAACCAAGCGAAGTTGTTGACAAGTTCGCCTAGGCAAACTTGTTCAACGAGCGAAGTTATAGACAACTTCGCCTGAGGCGAAGTTGTCGTGTATTTAAGTAGTTTACTGTTTACGGTTTAAGGTTAATCAGTTAAGTGGTTAGTCAGTTAGTGTTTTGGTTGATCGAGTTCAGTTTACGTGTGAGTCTATTGACGTGAGTCTGTAAACATCTCGGTTTGAGTTATCAATAAAACGTGTGGTTGTTCGTATCGTGTGTACGTGTGTTTGTGTGATTATATTCTACGTCCGAAACGATCTACACAGGGATTCCGCACCTGTGTATATTGGGATATCTCGTGTGATCCGTCCAGGGAACCTACAATCTTTGAGCAATCAACTGACTCATATCAATCTCCATCATTGGAGTTATTCTTTTTATGTCATTCTGCCGTACTCATCCCGTACGCAGTAATCAATACTAATCTCACCGTATAACTCGTTACCAGCTCAATCATATCAACAGGTACACATACACACCAAATATTATCATACATATTACACATACCAGTATCTAGTATATATGTCCCACAAATATAATAACATATGGACTTAACCTGACGTCGGTTAACGTTTAAATATGTTTCATAACCCTTGTCACCAACTGACATATAGATCTTTCTCAACAAAGATTGATGTTTAATATGCTTGATTTCATTATCCTTCTGCATGACAGCATAACCGATACATGCTCACCGTGAGCACCAAACGATTACGTACCACGGAGTTATAATATCCGTGTCTATTTGTATATCCGGCATACACGGTATACCACCTACGAACTAACAACCAACTATGCTATAATGATTCCAACACCTCTTTGTGTATGGGTAATCATTCTATTCGAGTATAAACGGGTATAGGCATCTAACGGATGTAAGGTTAACATAGGGAGTTGCAAGGTTCAAGGTAATCGCGCAACATGGGTTGCCTTCAAATATTATCAATTACTATTATGGGAAACTCTATCACTTGCTCAGTCAATGTCCTCCGGCGTTCTAGGTTCGCTAAAATCGGTAATTCTCGATCTAGAGGTGGTATGACTCATATGTCTGAGAGTGAGAAATACATATATATGTTTCTATATATTATTTTTATCTGCTCATTTATTATCAAATTTTTTTTTACCTTAATGGAATAAGAATGGGTTCAGGTACAGGGTCGTCCGTACGTGAGGGTCGGCGGTTCGGGTGAACATATGGGGTTATTAGGATATACGGTACCGGTGTTGGTAGGGTAAGGGATTTATCAATTTTGGTTGGGAGTGACGGTTACTAGATATTTCTGGTTAATGTCAAACGGGAGATCTAACTTGGTAATATCGTAACTATGGCCCGATAAGTCAGGCTTATCATCAACCGATGCTCTAGAAATTTCAGCATCCTCGGTACTTTTTATTATTTCATCCCCCGGTTCCTTATCCGGGTCTTATCTCTCAATACATGTACCCACAAGATATGTACATATATATATACACATTAGCACGTATAAATAATATTATATACTTTACACATATGTTGCCATTTTTACCTATTAATGTACCCCGTGACTTCCCCTGAACTCCCTCGTGCGGACAAGTCTGTTATTATGTTCCGGACCATAATAACTCACTTGTCCATCCAAGTTCATCCAGATCTCGTCACTATGAATTATTAATTGATATTCAGATCCTATAATACTTGAGCTACTGGTTATATTTTAGGTATCTTTTAAAGACATCCTAATTCTTTATAACCAATGGCTCTGATACCAACTTCTGTAACACCCCGTAACCGCAGCGAAAACGTAAACGGGATGCAACAGACACCTCTGATATCAACCACATTGTTTATAAAGAAAACTGAATACATTAATATACTTCAAATTACATTATCTCGTATTTCATTACTGTCTAGGTGATACACACATCATACAATACGATACATAATTCTATTTAATGTATCCTAACATCCCGCACGCAAATCTTACACACATCAAGCACTTAGCACGTAAGCAATCACTTCATCTTAATTGTACCTGAAAAACATGTGAGAAAACGGGTCAACTACGAATAGTTGGTGAGTTTCACAATTCGGGTAAACCATGATAAATCATTATCAAAATATAAAATTATCGATCTAATTATGCTTTTACGGACATCTGGGGACACTGTTAACCCAGTACAGTACCCATTCCGGGGGCAAAGTTAACCCAGAAACACTTCTAGGGACCTCTGGGGACACTGTTAACCCAGTACTGTACCCATTCCGTACGATTCCCGAACAATCATATATTTATAAATACACGCAATTCCATGTGCTCAGTATGTACTTAAACATTTCAATAATAACATGCTTTCCGCCCCGGGAAAATATTTAAAAACACAATTCAAAAAAAGGGGCTCGTGAAACTCACCTTAGCACATGCAAGCAGGTAACAACAATCATTATCAGTTAACACATCCAATCTGTAATATGATCCCTACGATCGTTATTATACAATTATTGTTTATATAACCTTTTAACCGTATCAACCGGTACATCTGGGGACACTGTTAACCCAGTACTGTACCCGTTTCGGGGGCAATGTTAACCCAGAAACACTTTTCCGGACTCAGATTGTGATGTCGTTTAGAGTTCAACAGTCAAATTTTCTAATAACTTGTTTTCCCCGTTTTGCGTGCCTAGCACGGTTACCCGTTTTTATGTTTCAAAAATGAGTTTGGTCACACACGACCCGAAAATAGTGGTTGACTGATAATTTAGTTTAAGTTGTGAAATTAGAGCTCGGTTTAAACGCCCCGATTGGCCGCGGGACCCGTTTCCGTCTTTAGTGCACCGAAAACTGTTTTATCGGGTAAAATTACTCAAATCATCCGAATTATTTTCGGATGATTCATTTTTACTTGTTTAACTCAATTATATGAAAATAGTTCATTTTTAGGGTTTTTATACACCAGTCAGCTCGCTTAAGCGAACTTCACCGGTTTACGCGTTTTAACTTTAAAAGTTTGATAATTAGCACAAATAATTATCCGTTTAATCTCGGATCTTGAAATTTTGTACAAATCACTTTTTGACAGTGGGGAATTTTATAAAAATATTTCCAGAATTAATTTTTATATTTAAAATTTATTTATCTATTTTTAAACACCATTTAAACACTAAATATGTCGTAAATACCAAACGAACTTAGAAAAATCCCAAATTTCTCCTGGATGTCCCCTGCCATCCACATAGTCCCCTGTAATATTTCCAGAACCAAAATCTTCTATTACATGCCATTTTCACTAAAACCGAGCTAGAAAACCCTAGAACTCGTTTAAACCGAAAAGCCTACTTAGACTTCTCAAACGGACCTAAAATTTTGTGTGTGACTTATACATGATATAAAAAGCTTATCTGTAATTTTCCAGAATTTTTCATGATATTTAACTATTTTTCACCATTTTTAGCCAAAACCGAGCATTAAATTCACCAAATATTCATCCTTTATCCAAAAATTACCAAAACTTCACAGAACTCATATTTTCATGTGTTTAACACCTCTGTAAAATTTCATGACCTAACTCTAAAGCATCAATAATCTGTCCAAATCTCCAAAACCGAACATAAACCGAATATACCTTTCGTTTTCCGCCACTACAAGCTACAAACTCATCTTTCCGCCTTATCTACCACTAAATACAGAACCTACAACCAACATACCACAATACCAAGCAAGTTACACTCACGATCAAGCCTCTTACACTTTAGTTTCGGTTATTGTTTCAAAACTAAAGTTTAAACCGTAAAAATTCGTTTTTGGTTCGTTTAACTCCTTTCTTGGACCAAGATCCCTTGTATAACCCGTATACATCACTTGATCATGCAAGAATCGGTTTTCATCTTTGAAACCTCATTTTCTTGCAAATAAACTCAAAAAACGAAGATTGAAACGTATATAACCCGATCATTATCTTGTTTTCTTGCTTAAAAATCTCGGTTTTGGCTCAAGAACTTGAGAGGAAATGAAGAATGTTGGAGTGCTTGTGTAAAAAAAAAAGAAATGAAGTGGGGTTTGAGGGGTGGTGGTCCGATCGGAACTATGTGGGGGGTGGGGTGGGACCCACCTCTCCATTCTAGGCCACATGTTTGGATATCCGCAATCCGGATAATATTTTGGATAATCTGGTTCAGTTCGTTTTTCGGTTAAATGTTTAATTCGGCTTAAAACGAGGCTAAAACGGTCGTTTTTCGGCTTAAAAGTGAATTTATATAGAACCGATTTAAAAACTTCAAAAACTTAAACCATGACTTTCATTAACTTAAAACATCATATTATTAATAATTGTGCATCTTTTTCGGCTTGATCGATCGTCTCTTGCTCGGTTTGGTATTAAAGGTTTCGTTTAACGCACCGACGTATCATTAAATCGAAATTTTTTTTCTGTGCCGTACTTTACTTATCCTGAAGCATTAATGCTTCGTAAAATCACTAAATATTATAGATATCGTCTATAATTGAACCTTCGATTCGTTCGGGTTTCAATAACTATCGATCGATTGATCGCATATTCAATACGATGAATTATATATTCACGTACAATCAATACAGTGAACCACGTATTCTCGTATAATTACTATGGTAATTCATGTATCCGACAATAAATTTAACGTAACGATGGTCTACCGGTTAGGGTATACCTGGTTTAGTCGGAATCGTTACAATACGTTAAACCTTATCACCTAAACTATACCTTATATTATTATTAAACACCAACTCTTCCACTCCCCCCCCCCCCCCCGGGTATTTGGATGCCATTTTCACACAACCCAACCCACTTCCCTACCCCACTAATAAAATATTAAACACACAATGATTACTTAAGGTTACTTGTGAGAATTGTGTTATAACAACACACTAAGCTATGCACCAACTCATCAAACCTATACCCCATTTCTTTCTCAATAAAACCGATCACCACCCCCTCTTTCATATTATCATACATCCAAAAATTATTACATGCATACTATTGAAGAATATGAACCTTTGGTGAGAGATTAGACAAAAACAAAGGATTAAGAAGCTAAGGAAGGAGTTACAAGCTAGTACAAGTTCACATTATCACCTCCTTAGTCACCTAAAACCGAAATCTAAGGTAACCCACTTCAAGATTTGGATACATTAGTTGTTACATGATGTTTAAAGCTTGATTTTAGTGTGCTTGATGATGTGCATGCAAGTTTAATATGAATGTATGCATGCATGTGTGTGACCCGTGAGTTTGTGTGTGAATGTATAAGATGGGTTTTGTTGATTATAGGACTTGTTATGGTTGTATATTAGCTTGGTTAGATTATCCATATTGAGTTACTTGAGTTTGTTGAATAAATGGGTTTTAAGTATTGTTTTAATTATGAAAGTAAGTGTGTAAATGGCTAAAATTTGAAAGTGGATTATGGGTAAAAACACCCACTTGAGCCGTGGGTTTTAGCATGGATTATGGTTTGGGATGATTAATTAGTTACTTGGTTAAATGGTTAAAAATGATTGTTAAATTTGAAAACCCATTTAGTTGATTTACTAAAGGTTACTTGAAAAGTTGAAGTAATGTTAATAATGGATTTTTAAAGGTAAACGGGATCTTGAAAAAAGGGTTGACAAAAGTGTAGAGATTTGATTGTTTTGAAAAGTTTACTTGCACATGCAAGTAATACAAAATTTTGATTTTGATCATAAAGTTCATGCTTGTCTTATATTGATTTTGATATGGATTGAAAATGAAAAAGTAAGTGATTGAATGGGACATGTGGAAAGAAATAAAATCTAGAAGTACTAAGATGCATGAAACTTGGTGACTTAAATAAACAATTATTAGTGTAAGACATACTAATAAAAGAAACTTTGTAAATTGTACAAGATGTTTTGTATGTGGTTTGATGTGTGAACATAATCTTGTATAAGTAATTAAAGACTTGTGGTTAGGATTACTTTAGTAACTCTATTTTGTTTGGGATAATAAGATTGGTAAAATGCTACTTACTAGTAATAGTAACTTTGTTAATGGGTAAATATAAAATCTAGGAACAAGTGTTTAATAAATTGTTAAAAGTTTTCAATCAAACTAGTTGACTGAGATAGATATAAGTTACACTTAATTACATTTGAAAGATTGAATTAAATGAAAATTGTTAAAATAACCGATTTGCTAAATATAGAAACTTAGTTGTTAAAGAACCAAGAATGTTTTTGTTTAAAGGATGATAATGGGATGGATTAGGACTATATTATGGGTTGTTAAGATCTGGAAAGTTGGTGCATAAACACCTTGCAGAGATTATAGAAACAACATACTCATTGTGTTGTTGAAAGCTTAAGCTAAGGCTTGAGCATGTGAAGTGAAAGACATGTTCTGTATACATACTTGGTGCTAGATGATCTAACATGAATGTGATGACATATTACTTGTTATTATATGTATATTTTTTGTACCGAATGGTTTAGTTTTGACATTATGACTTATATAGCTTGTCGGTAGCATTAACGGTCGGAAAGTTCGACTTTTAGCGTAAACCGACATGAGTTTTTGGAACTGAATTAAAACAGCTCCTAAAGTCATAATATTCTTATATTTAATATAATTTAAAGTATAAGAAAAGTCAAATATAGCACGACTTGAACCAACCCGGTTCGTGTCGCGAAAACCGACACGAAAACGTTAAAAATGAGTGTTTTTATGAAGTCGGAAACAAAAATGAAAACCATATTATTTTTATTGAAAAAATAATAAAATATGATTAAAAACTATATAAGAAATGTTTTTTATAATTTAAAACTAAAAGTTTTCACAAAATGACAACCGGTTCTTTTTTAAGTCCAAAACCGACGAAACCAGCAAAACCGACAAAACCGACTAAGATAAAGTCAAAATAATAAATAAATTAAAAACTTAATATTTCCAAAATACTCCAGCAACTAAAAGAAATAACTTTTATAAATCATAATAATTAATTTTAATTATTAAATAAAACAATTATTGGTTGATTATTACTTGTTTATATTTTAAGTGTTTATTTATATAATATAAGTTAGTAATCTTTACGTGCCGTGTGCTTGTGTGAACTTTTAGATTAATATTATATATATGTATATTATATATATAGTAAACCAATTTTTGGTCAAACCCAAACTTAAAATTAACAAACGTGTACTGATATAGGACACGAGCAATTGGACGCTTTCCAAAACCGAATGTGAGTTCTTCTTCCGAAAATCATATTGTATATCTATATTCGTATTTATATATATGTTTTGTAAGCGCATTATACTTTACAAATTGTCGTTATTGTGGGATGAATCAATTTGGTTAAATAACTGTTAACCGAATTGAGGGCACATAAATGTTGGTAGATCTATCAGAGTGACGCCCCCCACTTCCATTCGCATTGGGATAAAAGTGGGAATATTTAGAGTATGGTACGTTTCGAGTTATCAAATTGGTAGTCATACACGCGTTTTACTATTTGCTAGTTTACAACTAACGTTTTTTGTGCTTAAAGGTAAAATGCGGGTTTCGTTATTGTGTTGTACCGTGTACAGATTGGTACTGTTGTGAGTATAAGAGCCGTACACTATTATATTCATGTGTTATTTATATATAAATTGTCTATATTTATATAATAAATTTTTCTCGGGAATAACTCACCAACATTCGTGTTGACCCAAATATTATTTAAAAATGTTTTACAGGAAAATGAAGATTTTGCGAGGAGGCGTGGAGCGAGGCGTAGGTGTTTGAATAAGAGAAATGTGTGGGACCGTAAAGTAGTTTTTATAATAAAAACTATGTAAACTCTGATATTTAAAATAATATGTTTAATATTATATATTAAACATTGTGTTATTATGATTGGCTATCGGTTAACAACAATTGTCACCGCCCGAAAATTTGTTTAGATGTAAATACTTCCGCTGAAATTATTATTATGAGGTTTTCGGGGTGTGACATTACCTTAGGGGATTGCCGCAGAATGTTCGTGTCTTGGTCAAGGCTGGTAAACATGGCACTTTTGATTCTGCTGTAAGGCTCGTAGAAATGGTTTATGATGACTTGCCGGCAGATGATGTGGTGGCGGAAGAGAAGAAAGATAAGAAATGGGTCGCTCCTACTAAACGACCCGATACTTAAATGTGGAACTCAAAGAACAAGCAGCCGAGAGTTTGGGAGAGGAGGTCGTGTAAGACCTGTGGAAAGATGCACGGGGGTGAGTGCAAGTGGAGCAAGGGATCTGATGTTTGCTATAAGTGTGGTAAGGCTCACGGGGGAGAATACAGGCTAGGATCGAATGCCTGTTATAAGTGTGGAAAGGTGTGGCATTATGCTCCCGATTATACTGCAAAGCCCGCATGTTACAACTGTGGTAAGCCGAGACATTTTGCTAAGGAATGCACTGATGGTGGAGCTGGAGGAAGTGGAAAGAATGATGCTGATCAGGCTAGGCCAAGGACCAGAGCTTACATGTTAACCCGGGAACAAGCCAAGCAGATTCCAGATGTTGTCACATGTACGTTTCTAGTAAACGGTATATCCGCTTCAGTATTATTTGATTCATGTGCGAACAAAAGTTTCGTAGCCACACCATTTAGCAAATTAGCTAAAATGAAATGTTGTCGAGTGTCTGAAACATTTATAGTAGAAACCGCTAGTGATGCCTCGGTTAAAATAATGAGAATGGTTAAGGAGTGTAAGATAGAGTTAGAGGGACATGAGTTCCCCGTTACCTTGTATGTTATGACCTTAGGAGGGTTCGATGTGGTTTTGGGAATGGATTGGCTATCTGAGTATGAAGCTCAGATAGTGTGTAAGAGTAGGATAATAAGGTTAAAGTCGTTGGATGGTTGTGTGGTGACGGTCTATGGTGATAAGGAAAGTTATGGGCTTAATGTCATTTCGATGATAAAAGCCGAGGGTTTGTTAAGGCGAGGGGTGGTGTCTACCTGGCGTATGTTGTCAACGCTACGGCCGGGACAAAAGAAATGAAAGATGTTCCTATTGTGCGCGACTACCCAGAAGTATTCCCTGAGGATCTTCCAGGGTTACCACCGGAGCGAGAGATAGAATTTCAGATAGATTTAGTACTAGGAGCCCAGGCCGTCGCAAAAGCGCCTTACCGTCTAGCGCCGTCCGAGATGAAAGAATTGATGTCCCAACTACAAGAACTCCTCGACAAAGGTTTCATTAGACCAAGTGTTTCCCCTTGGGGCGCACCAGTGTTATTCGTGAAGAAGAAGGATGGGAGTATGAGAATGTGCATAGACTATCGCGAGTTGAATAAGCTTACGGTAAAGAATAGATATCCTTTGCCAATGATTGATGATCTGCTTGACCAACTGCAAGGTTCAAGTTGGTTCTCATGAATACATCTCATATCAGGCTATCATCAGCTAAAGGTGAAAGAGGCGGGCATCCCTAAGACAGCTTTTCGGACGCGATATGGACACTACGAGTTCCTCGTGATGTCATTCCGTCTAACGAATGCTCCCGCGACATTTATGGACATGATGAATACGGTGTGTCGACCGATGTTGGATAAGTCAGTTATTGTTTTCATCGACGATATACTAATTTATTCAAAGAGTGAGTCTGAGCATGCCGAGCATCTGAGGGAAGTGTTGTAAGTTCTGAAGGAAGAGAAGTTGTATGCTAAGTTTTCGAAATGCGCGGTCTGGTTGCGCGAACTGCAATTTCTAGGTCACGTGATTAATCCTGAAGGGATTACCGTGGACCCAGCTAAAATTGAGGTGATAACGAATTGGAAGACTCCGCAGAACCCGACTGACAAACGAAGCTTCTTAGGGTTAGCTGGCTACTATAGGAGATTCATCGAAGGTTTCTCCAAGATGGCCGCACCGTTGACCGGTATGACCCGAAAGTCGGTAGTATTCAGTTGGGGAAAGTTCCAAGAAGAAGCTTTTGAGGAATTAAAGAAAAGACTCACGCAAGCTCCAATCCTTTCTCTACCCAATGGTGATGAGGATTTGGTGGATTGTACCGATGCTTCGCATCGTAGGTTAGGTTGCGTGTTGATGTAATGAGGGAAAGTGATAGCTTATGCGTCTAGACAGTTGAAAGTCCATGAGAGTACTTATCTGATGCATGATTTAGAGCTAGCAGCAGTAGTGCACGCTCTTAAGATATGGATACATTAACTGTATGGTACTAAGTGTACTATTAACACGGATCACAAAAGTTTAAAGTACTTCTTCGAGCAGAAGGAATTGAACATGAGGCAGAGAAGGTAGTTAGAACTGATAAAGGATTATGACTGTGAAATTAAGTACTATCCTAGTAAAGCTAACATGGTTGTCGACGCTCTAAGTCGTAAGGATGAGGAAGTTATTGCAACAGTGAAGTCATACCAGTTGATTATGAACTCAAGTCTATTTGAAGAAATCATCAAAGTGTAATCCGAGGTGCTGGTAGAAGAAGGGCTAGTGAAGAAAGAAAGGATTTTCGGTCAGCAAGACGAGTTGATGGAAAACACGCCTGGTGTTAAGACTAGGTTTGACCGTATGTGGATTCCACGCCATGGAGATCTTAGAGGTCGAATCTTAGACGAAGCTCATAAGTCGAGATATTCAATTCATCCAGGAACTACAAAGATGTACCAAGATTTGAAAAGACTCTACTGGTGGCCAGGAATGAAGAATGATGTGGTAGATTATGTTGTCAAGTGCTTAACTTGTTTACAAGTAAAAGCAGAGCATCAGAAGTCTTATGGGAAGATGCAACCTTTAGAGATACCAGAATGGAAATGGGAACACATCACCATGGATTTCATAACTAAGCTACCTCGTACAGCTAAACATCATGATACCATCTGGGTGATTGTGGACCGTTTGACCAAGAGTGCTCACTTTCTGCCTATACGAGAGGCTATCTCGTCAGAAACGTTAGCAAGCTTGTTCATTAAAGAGGTTGTATCCAAGCATGGAGTACCGATATAGATCGTTTCTGATAGAGATACTCGATTCACTTTGAGATTCTGGGAGAAGTTCCAAGAAGCTATGGGAACAAGACTGAACATCAGTACAACGTATCATCCTCAAACAGATGGAGAGTCTGAAAGGACGATCCAAAACCTTGAGGATATGCTACATGCTTATGTCTTAGACTTTGGAGGAAGTTGGGATGATCATCTGCATCTGGCAGAGTTCTCCTGTAATAACAGCTACCATTCAAGTATTGGTATGCCACCGTTTGAGATGCTTTACGGTAGACGACGTAGAACCCCGGTATGTTGGGGGGAGATTGGTCATAAAGAGATGGGAAGTTTAGAAGTTGTGCAATAAACTTCTTCAAAGTTCGATCAGATCAAAGCAAGAATGAAGGCTGCTCAAGACCGTCAGAAGTCGTATGCTGATAAGCGGAGACGACCGATTGAATTTAACGTTGGTGACAATGTGATGCTCAAGGTCTCACCTTGGAAGGGAATTATTTGTTTTAGGAAGAGGGGAAAGTTGAGTCTGAGGAACATTGGACCGTTTAAGATTATGGACCGTGTGGGTGAAGTGGCATACAAGCTGGATTTACCCGAGGAGTTAATAGGAATTCATTCAACCTTCCATGTTTCTCATATGAGAAAATGTCTAGCTGATGACACGTCTCACGTGCCATTAATAGATATTGAGGTTAATGAACAACTAAACTACATTGAGCAACCCGTAGAGGTAGTGGATCGCAAAGAGAAGCAACTTCGTCACAAGGTTATACCCTTGGTAAAAGTGATATGGAAGTATCACAAGGGATCGGACGCTACTTGGGAAGTTGAATAAGAGATGCGCAAGTTTTACCCAGATTTGTTTATGTAATAGTTAGGTTTCGGGGACGAAATCTCTTTAAGAAGGGAATACTTGTAACGTCCTACTTTCGGTTATAATAATAAATGAAATTTCGTTTATTCAATAATGTGTCGTGTATCGGTTTAGATAATAAACTATAGAAGGTGGACTTGGACATTTTGAAGATGGAATAAGAGATGGAATGGGTCTTAGGTCCATGAGCTTAAGGAAGTATAAATACCTTTAAACCCTAATCCTTTCCATTTGTATTCATCTCTACACTATAGCCTACACCATCAAAAATCACACACAAACACCATCCTTTATTCCGAACCAAGATCCGAAGTGGAGAATCCGAGCTAGATAGTGTTGGAGCGTTGTGACGAACCAAGCCAACATCAAGACTAGACTGTGTTCGTAGAACGACTCGTTTAAGGTACGTTTATAACAGAAACTTGTTTGTTTAGGCTAGGATTCGTTTAAGTAATCCTAGATTTATAGGATTATGGTGAAAACGAACCAAACGAACTAATTCTCAGGGAAATCCATTATCAATTGATGGGTTAAACGATAGTGTACAGACCCGGGTTTATAAATGAACAAATCGGACTGTGTAAAACATGATTTTTGGATGTTTCGTTGATTGGGGTTTATAAGCGCTGGTATTACGAATCCAATGATACTAGATTCATGTTATTTCATCAAGATTTGGGGTTTAATCACATATCTGATATTGACTGTTCTTGGCGATTTTGACTTTAACCTCTGAGTCAAAGTTTGGATAAGATTGATGCCATTCGTTATGTCCAGATAATGAATTAGTTCATGTAACACCCCGTAACCGCAGCGGAAACGTAAACGGGATGTAACAGAGACGTCTGATATCAACAGCATTGCTTATAAAGAAAACACCACTACATTAATTTACACCATATTACATTGTTCCGAGTTTAGTTACCGTCTAGGCGTTAACACATAAGTTTTACCAACAGTACATTAACATATTTAATACAAAAAGATCATTAAGCTTCCACAAAAAGCACGCATCGTCAAGCATGTAGCAATTATTCCAGTTTGGGGGTACCTAGAAATCATGTAAAGAAAACGGGTCAACTACGAATAGTTGGTGAGTTTCACTAATTTAATTAAACAGTGACAAATCATTATAATAATCATATATTAGCGATGTAATTATGCTGAGCCCACAAGTGAAACCTCTGACTATCCACATACAACCCCGTGGCATACTCCGCCCACGAACCTGCCCCAAACCGCTATGCCTAACATTACATAGCAAAATAAATAACAACAAAATAGACATGTGCAACTGGCTGGGAAACATCAGCAAATCCATGCCGGACCAGTTGGGTTTGTCAGACCAATAGTACTATTCACACTCTACCGGCTTTTAGCTAATCACTCGTGTTGCGGGGCCTTACAATGTTAGCAACTCAGACAATCACCATCTTAGTACATTTCCGTACGATTCCCGTACCATAAAATATATATAAATACACGCAAATCCATGCGTTCAGTATGTACTTAAACATTTTAATAGTAACATGTTTTCCGCCCCGAGAAAATATTTAAAAACAATTCAGAAATAAGGGGCTCGTGAAACTCACCTTATCGCACACAAGTAGGTATCACAGTACACCAGCTATTAGTCCGGATCTGTAATACGATCCCTAAGTTCGTTACTATACAATCACTATTAATATAACTTTAACCGTGTTAACCGGTACATCTGGGGACACTGTTAACCCAGTACTGTACCCGTTCCGGGGGCAATATTAACCCAGAAACACTTCTCCGGACTCAGATTGTGATATCGTTTAGAGTTCAGTAGTCAAAATTACTATTAGTTCGTTTTCCCCGTTTTGCGTGCGTAGCACGGTTATCCGTTTTTACGTTTCAAAAATGAGTTTGGTCACACACGACCCGAAAATAGTTGTTGACTGATAATTTAATTAAAGTTGTGAAATTAGAGCTAGGTTTAGACGCCCTGATTGGCCGCGGGACCCGTTTCCGTCTTTAGTGTACCGGAAACTGTTAAATCGGATAGAATTACCCAAATCTTCCGAATTATTTTCGGATGATTTATTTTTTTACCTGTTTAACTCAGTTATATGAAAATAGTTCATTTTTAGGGTTTTTATACACCAGTCAGCTCGTTTAGGCGAACTTTACCGGTTTACGCGTTTTAAACTTTAAAAGTTTGTTTTGCACAAATAATTATCCGTTTAATATCGGATCTTGAAATTTTGCACAAATCACTTTTTGACAGTGGGGAATTTTATAAATATATTTCCAGAATTAATTTTTATATTTAAAATTTATTTATCTATTTTTAAACACCATTTAAACACTAAATATGTCGTAAATACCAAACGAACTTAGAAAAATCCCAAATTTTTCCTGGATGACCCCTGCCATCCACATAGTCCCCTGTAATATTTCCAGAACCAAAATCTCTTTTACATGCCATTTTCACTAAAACCGAGCTAGAAAACCCTATAACTCGTTTAACCGAAAAACCTACTTAAACTTCTCCAACAGACCTAAAATTTTGTGTGTGACTTTTAAATGTTATAAAAATCTTATCTGGAATTTTCTAGAATTTATCATGATATTTAAATATTTTTCACCATTTTTAGCCAAAACCGAGCATTAAATTCACCAAATATTCATCCTTTATCCAAAAATTACCAAATTTTCACAGATCTCATATTTCCATGTGTAGATCATCTCTGTGAAATTTCGTAGCCTAACTCTAAATGTACCACAATCTGTCCAAAACACTCATAACCGAACATAAACCGAATATACCTTTTGTTTTCCGCCACTACAAGCTACAAACTCGTCTTTCCGCCTTATTTACCACTAAATACAGAACCTACAACCAACATACCACAATACCAAGCAAGTTACACTCACCATCAAGCCTCTTACACTATAGTTTCGGTTATTGTTTCAAAACTAAAGTTTAAACCGTAAAAATTCGTTTTTGGTTTGTTTAACTCCTTTCTTGGACCAAGATCCCTTGTATAACCCGTATACATCACTTGATCATGCAAGAATCGGTTTTCATCTCGGGTTTTCACCCTTTTTCACTTGAAACCTCATTTTCTTGCAAATAAACTCAAGAAAAGAAGATGGAAACGTAAATAACTCGATCTTTACCTTGGTTTTCTTGCTATAAATCCGGGTTTTTAGATCATAATGTGGAGAGAAAATTGGGATCTTGCTATGGTTGTTAAAAAAAAGAAATGAGAGGCAAGGGGTTTTCACCCCAAGCCGATCGGTCAAGGAAGGGGAGGTGGGGTGGGACCCACCTTTCCATTTCTAGCCACTCATTTGGATTTTGGAAATCCGGATAATGTTTTGGATAATCTGGTTCAGTTCGTTTTTCGGTTAAATGTTTAATTCAGCTTAAAATGAGGCTAAAACGGTCGTTTTCGGCTTAAAAATGAAATTTATATAAAACCGATTTAAAAACTTTAAAAACTTAAACCATGACATTTATTAACTTAAAACATCGTATTATTAATAATCGTGCATCTTTTTCGGCTTGATCGATCGTCTCTTGCTCGGTTTGGTATTAAAGGTTTCGTTTAACGTACCGACGTACCATTAAATCGAAAATTCTTTTTCTGTGCTTTAATTCACTTATCCCGAAGCTTTAATACTTAGTAAACATCACTAAATATCATATATCTCGTCTATAATGTAATCCTCGATTCATTCGGCTTCAATAACCGTTAATCGTGTTTCCAATACGATTATCTGTATAATCGAGTATAATCCGTACTGTGAATCATACATACTCGTATGAACGCATTATAATTCATATATTCATTATTAAATAACACATAAATAGTATATACCGGTTAGGGTATACCTAATTTTGCCGGAATCGTTACAGTTCACCCATTCGTTCTGTCAAAATAACGAATTAGTTCACCCATTCTTTATGATGAGATAACGAATCAGTTCACTAATTTGTTACGTCAAGATAACGAATTAGGTGATTCGTTACTCACAATTCGCTGTATTAAGATAACGAACAAGAATAACGAATCAGATCATGGGCAGATAACGAATTAGGTTGTATTCAGATAACGAATTAGGCCTAATTCGTCATGACGAATGAGTTAGAGAATAATATAATAATTTAAAAATCCTAATGGAAAATGTGTTAAGACAATTAATGAAAATAAAATTTTCCCAAGCTGACCTGACAACTTAACCCCAGCCAGGGGCTCTGCCCCTTGGACCCGCTAGGGGCTGCCGCCCCAAGAACCCCGCTGCCAGGGGTGCTGCCCCCGGACCCCCTTTCGTTGAGGGTAATAATTAAACTAGAAAACACGATATGGGGAGCGGTAGTTAAATTGATACGTGTAATTGTTATACAGTTAGTCGTGCATAGGTCAAGAAATGAATAACCATAAACGGTGAACGTAACCGAATTCAGGTGAGTTTCTAGCCCCATTCCTTGTTATGTTTTTGGGGCTGTGTGCATACTCGATGTGATAGTTAATACACTTACCTTAAATGGTAAGTGTATGCCATGTATGATTTATGTGATAGTTATTATGTTATGAATGTGAAGGAAAGCGTGTCGGTACGTAAACGATCTTCGGATATTGCACATATTGATAAGGGAGGTATGTATATGAAAAATGAATGTGTATGATAGATATATGTACAACATATGAGTATGTATAAATGATTAAAGAAAAGTATATGTATGTTACGAGTATGCAAATACACTATGTACGAAGATGAAGAAATAAGGGATCAGACCCTAATAATATCTGAGATAGAGAAAAAAGAGATCAGGCCCTAATAATATCTAAGGTAGAGAAGAAAAGATGGATCAGAACCTAATAATATCTGAGATAGACAAGAAAAGAGGGATCAGACCCTAATAATATCTGAGATAGAAAATGACAGTAACTATATAGTATGAAAGTAATACAGTATGAACGTATGTATGAAATTATGTAATAAAAGTAAGTTAGTAAGTAAGTATTATGAATCTTTGGATGCATAATGGAAGGTAAGCATACGTATTGTAGATGTATGATTAACTAGAACTCACTCAGCGTAACTGACTTTTAGTATGCACGCAGGTGAGTAGGATGAGACAGCTGGTGTGAGCGGGACACATGGCAGAAGAATAAGAGTCTGGCATCTGAAGACTTGTTATGTTTCATAATTAATGTTTTGGTTTTGAAAGACAAGATGAATGTTTTAAGACATGTTATGAATTATTATTGTAATGTTATGAAAGTTTTATATTCCGCGTAAAGTTTTAATTAACTCTGATATTCAGAACTGTGTTATGAGTAAATCAAACGTCCAAAGTAGGGCACCGGTAACGGGGCCTTACAAGTGAATTCATTAAGGAAATGTCTCGAGTACTTATTCTTGTTCGAACAGTTAAATAAGTTGGAGATAAGCTTAAGTATAAGTCTCGAGTGCTTATTACTTATCGCACAGTTACTTTTTTGGAGTAAGTAGGGACTCCAAGTAGTTGGTTACATATACGAGTACTTATTAGTCTCGAGTAGTTAGGTGAATGCTCTGGGAGACTAAGTGCGTAACTACTCGTTAATAATTTGTTCACGAGTAGATAGCCCAAGTGTTCAAAGAACGTAATATCATCTAAGTATAACTACTCGTGAGCATTATAAGTGTTCAAGAAGAATATATGTTCGAAGAATGAAGTCAATGAAGTCACAGATATTCGTGAAGGTTTAAGTGTTCATAAAGAAGTTTTTAAGTGTTCGAAGAAAGTTATTATCTGCTCGTGGTGAAGATTTTGTATTTGCGCTTAAATGTATGTAATGAATGCTTTCTAGAACTATAAATAGGCCAAACTGAGAGTTAGTTAGACGTGGTGGTGAGTTTGCTATATCCGTTTTTCTCCCTTTGTAACCATTTTTACTTCGTTAATAAAAGCAATCATAATGAATTTGATTGTGCTTGCTAATTGTAATCATTAGTGTAGATTCACATGCATTGGTGATTAAATTTTTAATATAAATGTTTACTCTTAAGAGTAAAACTTTTAAATTTAAGAGTTTGTGGAAAATACTAACTCTTAAATGGGCCAAATTTTATGTGCCTAATCATATTGAATTTCGCTTACTTCATTTAAGTTGAGGATTCTAGCTAAGGTTCCTTTTTTATATTATACTAGCTTTTATCTCTTCGTATTACGGCGTTGTTTTACATTATTTGTTTTTTTAGGTTATAATTTTATTTATTGTAAGAAAGTTAATAATATACTTAAAATTTGATGATGAAAGGGTTTCACAAATAAATGAGATGTTATAACACGGTTTAAAAGCTATATGGATTTGGTGAGACCTATGACCCGCTTATTTTTTTACTATAAAATTATTTCTTAATTATGAATAATATCTTTCTTAATTATAAATAATATATTTTTTTAGAATAACCATATATTAATTTTTAGTATATCCATATTTTATAGGATTTTCATATCAAATATTTGGTGAAATTAATTTTTATTTTAATTAGATGTTATAACTCGTTTAAAGAGCTATCTGGGTTCGGTGAGATCCATACCCGTGAATTAGGGTCAAATGCATGAGAAACCTTTATTTGTAATAAAACAATCTGATAGCTTGAGAGAATGTAGAGATGTTTAGTTTATATATATTTAAGATTAAGATTAAGATTAAGATGTTGTGTACGCTGTCAACAAAAATTAAGTTGAGCTTAATTAGTTATGCTGTGATTATTTAGAATGTATCGGGCCTATTTAATTATATTCTGCCCACTTAGGTTATATTGTGCATAGTTAAATGTACTGGGTCAACATTAACGGGCCTAGTCAATGATTGACTTACACTAGTTACTTGGCACGTATTTATGTAAAAACATAAGTTTCCTTTCAACTAATAGATAAATATAAACGTTTAAATCGGATCCAAAATTTCTCGATCCATATGTAAAAACATTTTCAATTGTGACTCCCATTTTCAACTAGATTTTGAGGATCATATCACAAAATGTGTTTTGATCCATTGTTTTCTTGATTCTTGTATGGATTAGATTTATATCTTTTCTTATTAATGATGCTTTCACTTGGTGGTAAGCATTAGGTCTACCAATCATCAATACTTGACTTTGAGCTCTATGACGTAATTTCAATCATTTATTATTGACGCTCTAACACTTAGAGGTATCTTTTGATATGTTGTTTCCCCGTATTTCATACAATTCAAACGAAACAAAGATAGAAACACAATAATAAATGAATTTAAACCCATGTGGTGTAAATTTCTTCTCACTGGTTTTTAAAAGCTAGAAATCGTGCCATTACATCATCTTTTATTTACTTTACCAAGCGTTTCTCTTTCGACTGCATAAATTACAACATTGTTCAACTCATCAACAATGGATTGCGCAAATCCGTCTTCATAAGCTCATTTTAGAAGAAAAAAACATCTATCAATGGTTACCGGTAAAACGAACGCTAGCTTCAATATTTGATAACCAAAGGAAAAGTAGCATGCTTTCCAATTTCCAGCGTTACACAAGAAAATGAACCACAATATTGCAAATTCCACCCAATATTGCAAATTTATTATTTTCCTAAAAATGTAATAAAAGTTTGTAAAATCACCCGAAATACATCTACTTTCTCCCTTACTAAAATCATTCGGATACATTTAAAAAAAACCACAATATTAGATATGTCAAACTTAGAAAATGAACTACAAGAATTTCGACCAGACGTTTTTTAACAAACTAGTTGAGACCTCACTTTTGTCCTTCCTAAACCAAACAAATACTAAAAAAAGAACAAATTACAAATTATAAATAGGGTCAATGAGTTTTAATTAGTTTAGGCTTCTAATTTGGTTGAACTTTGAACTTTTGTTGGACTTGAATCGGTTTGAGTGTTTAATTTTGTTGGGCTTATAAAAAATAAGGGTCTTATATTATTTGAAAGGTAGCGAAATACAATAAAACAACAAAAATAAAATAAAATTACACTATCAATGAAAAGCTGAGGGGTAACGGAGACTACCCCTGCTTAGCCTACAGGGCGGCCCTGCGCTCCATAGTTTTAAGTCTAGGATCTTCTTATAAGGAAACCCCGTGATCAGTTAGATGTTTAATTCTAAATTTATGTGATTTAGATTGGTGGAGTATGCAACCTCTTTCCTCCATATATCGTTCTAATTTGATATATTTCCATCTAACAATACTATTAAAGCAATACATATTGTCCACATGTCATTCAACTAGCATCTCCACATCAATGTCATATCATTGCCAAGTCATCTATTTCTTTTCCTATCTTGTATATTATTAAATCAAAAATGATGTCAATGATGGGAATCGAATCCTGGCACAATCCCGAGATGGAAACTAAACAAATGCAACAATGGCCAACCAACCAAGGACTATTGATGTTCAATTATTTGAAATACAAAACCTATATATTAAAAGAACCATTGTAAATGGAAGGTTTTTGTAATTATGGCAATGGCTGAATTTCTCAATACATGATCAATAATCATTTGAAATTTGAACTGTTAACCGACATTAGTTATTATATATATATATATATATATATATATATATATATATATATTAATTATGACGTCATCCGGGTTAATGTCCGGTCCAACCTCTCGGGTCGGGTCCAGGTTGATGTCCGGTCCGGGTCTGAAAACATTGATTTAAACCTTAAGATTTTCTACCCTAATCATTTTAATCTCTCTCTCTCTCTCTCTCTCTCTCTCTCTCTCTCTGCTTACTAACTCCACCATCCACCATCTTCTATATTCCGGTAATGTAGATCGGGATTAATCATTTTCCGGTAAGGTTATATATTGTCACACCCCAAAACACGGCCTAGGAGTGTGATGCTTATGTTGGTACCACATTTGTAAATAAATCAGAGTTACGTTCAATTAGCGGAAGACTTATAAATATGTGGATTAAAATTGTAAATATTTACATACAAAAGACGGGATATAAAAGTTTCCCTTTGTAGTGTTCAAAAGATTACTTGTTTTATAGTTACAAAACCACCATTAATATATTAAAGTTTAAAACAAAAGATCCGAGCCATCGGATATTCATAGCACTTCGTCACTCTAAGAGCTAATTTTGGTCACCTGCAAAATGTAAGAAAATACGTCAGCAACGAATGCTGGTGAATATGCTGACGCTAAAAATAATTTTCCTTACTTAATTACCCATCGGGACTACGTAGGTCCCGGCCCAACGTGGCTTAGGAATAATCAAGTTAAAACAATACAATTTATAAACTCAAGTCTCTATACTCGGTTCCCCCAGCGAAACACCGCAGCGTTCGACAAGTTGAGTGCCTATACGAGTACACAAGGTCATACTCCCCGCAGGCGAGCGTAATTGTGACCAGGTGTGGTGTGCCCACCACATATGAAAGGATCCAGACAAACGTACACTATAGCCTGAAGCCAGTATTTATACCCTTGTTTATAAATGTTTTAGAGACACTTAGTCTCATGTAAAGTTTTTCATATAACACGTTTGACTCGTTTGAAAAAAAGTTTGTAAAAGTGGGGCGTATTCACCTTTTTCAATTTGGATCGGCTTCAGCATTGTCCGAGGGTGTTTCCCGTTGCTATCTCGCACCTATAGTACGAGTATAACCAATTGTTAGTCGGATGTAAATCCGGCTTAAGACATTTAGTCTTATTTTATAAACTTTACCTCGATGAACCTTCAGTTCAAAATCTCTTTTACTTTAAAACCTTTACTTAAAAAGTAGTTTATAAACCTTCAGTTTATTTATAAAACCCAACGTTTCTTCTTCTCTAAGAAACGTATTCTTTTTCTTTTATTATTTAAGAATAGTTATTTATTCTTTAAATAATATTTTCATAACAAAGAATATATACTTGCACACATATATATTTATTAATATTCAATATCTTATCTTTTGTTCATTTCTTTGTTATGTTTTCTTTTCTTTTATCGAGGTATCGAGTATAACCTCGACTTAAGGTTTAAGCCTTTATAATATTCTATTATTATATTCATTTGGCCAATTGCCTACCTTTGTTCGGCTTTATAAACCCTAACGATTTAAGCAGCACTCCAACGCCACTCGGTTTCCTTTGACTTCTTTATCAACTTTCCTCCTCGTCGCTAAACGATAACACCAATCTTCAATATTCGTTGGCACGCTTTTCGAGACTCATCGCCATGATAACAAACGCCTTCTTGGTCGATGTGGGTGGAGGGTGGCACGAACTTCGAGGAATCGTAGGCACGGAAAACGATGGATCGGGGCACGATTTTCTAAATGGATCGAGGGTCGGATTTTCGGAGTTTAGAGAGAGGCTAGAGAGAAGATTTTTTGTGTATTTTTGGTGTTAAATAATGAAGACCCAAGGCTGCTATTTATAGACAAAATTTGGAATTCCGTCGCGGTATGCGACGACCTTCTGGGCACCCGTCTCGTATCGCGACGTAGCCCTGAACAGTCACAACGTAGGTCTGCCACGTGTCGCCACGTGGCAGACGGTGTGCCACGTGTTGACACGTGGCGGACGATGTGCCACGTGTCGGGACACGTGGCAGACGGTGTACCACGTTTGGACACGTGGCGGAGCTGGTGCCAGAGGTGTCAGGCATCGCGATGATGTAAGTTAACATTGATCGCGTAACACTGTTGACTTCTTCTAGAAGTCGTTGACTAGGCCCTTCGCGATACGCGATAGGCTTCTCTTTTGTCCCGTCGCGTATCGCGACAGGACAAGAAAGCAAAATTTTCCATTTTAAACCCTAAGGTTTGGAATTTGGAAAATTTGGTCCCTTGACTTTGGAAAATTGACATTTTGAACTCGAAATTTTCACAATGTTACATCCTCCCCACCTTGAAATAAATCTCGTCATCGAGATTGCTTTACTAGAACAAGTGGGGGTATTTCTTTCTCATTTCCGATTCGAGTTCCCATGTATACTCGGGCCCTCTTCGTGAGTCTCATTTAACTTTCACAATTTTCAATGTTCGTCTATTTAATTTCTTTGTTTTCGAAGCTTCTATTTGAGTTGGACATTCTACGAATTTTAAGTTTTCATTTATTTTGATGTCTTTTAATGGCATAGCTAAAGATTCATCGGTTATGCATTTACGCAGATTCGAAACATGGAATACATCGTATATCCCTTGCATTTCCTCAGGTAGTCTCAATTGGTATACAATGGTACCAACTCGTTCAAGTACCTCGAAAGGTCAAACGAATCGAGGACTTAGCTTTCCTTTCTTACCGAAGCGAACAACGCCTCTCCAGGGCGAGATTTTCAAAAGAACTTTGTCACCAACATTAAACTCCAACGGCTTACGACGGACATCGGCGTAACTCTTTTGGCGATTACGTGCCGTCTTAAGTCGTTCTCGGATTTGAAGGATTTTGTCGGTGGTTTCTTGGACTATCTAGGGTCTAGATAATTGATTGTTTCCAGTTTCAGACCAACACACTGCGTTCTACACTTACGACCATATAACGCCTCGAATGGTGCGGCTTGAATACTTGTGTGATAGCTATTGTTATACGAGAATTCCATTAGAGGTAAGTGGTCATCCCAACTTCCACCTAAGTCAATCACACAAGCCCGAAACATGTCTTCCAACGTTTGAATTGTCCTTTCGCTTTGCCCATCGGTTTGCGGATGATATGCGGTGCTAAGGTTGAGTTTTGTACCTAACGCTTGTTGGAAGCTTTTCCAAAAGTGAGACGTGAAACGACTGTCTCGATCAGAGATTATAAACAGCGGTACTCCATGCAAAGCAACGATGTTGTTCACATAAATACGCGCTAGTCTATCCATTGAGTATGATTCATTAATGGGTATAAAATGTGCGGATTTCGTCCATCGATCCACAATAACCCAAATTGCATTATGTTGACGAGTCGTTTTAGGGAGTTTAGTAATGAAATCCATAGTGATTAACTCCCACTTCCATACAGGAAGTTCGGGTTGCTGAAGCAATCCCGAAGGCTTTTGGTGTTCAGCCTTGTCTTTCAAAAATGTTAAACATTTCGCAACATGCGAAGCAACATCCCTTTTCATCCCATTCCACCAATAGTTTGATTTGAGATTATGGTACATTTTGTCATTCCCGGGATGCATCATATATTTGGATTTGTGAGCCTCGTTCAAAATTTTCTCCGCAAGTCCCCAACTATTGGTACCCATATTCTATTGCCGAGTCTAAGGATACCATCGTCACCTTTGACTAGCGAGTCAATAGTGTCGTTACGTTTCTCGTCGAAGATTTGGTATTCATTGATCGCTTGAGTTAAGGCAGATTTGATTTGCTCAAGAAGGTCGACTTGGAGTTCTAGCCACAAAGCTCGGACTCTTTTTGTCTTTTCGTGCTCTTTACGACTTAAGGCATCAGCCACAACGTTGGCTTTACCTTCATGGTAGACTATCTCGCAGTCGTAGTCGTTGAGAGTTTCCATCCAGCGTCGTTGGCGCATGTTAAGCTCTTTTTGGTCGAAGATATGCTTTAAGCTTTCATGAACAGTGTACACGGTAAATCTTACTTCATAGAGATAGTGTCTCCATATCTTAAGTGCAAAGATTATGGCGCCTAACTCTAGATCGTGAGTCGTATAGTTCTTTTCGTGTACTTTGAGTTGACGAGAGGCGTATGTGATCACTTTCTTTCTTTGCATTAGTACACATCCCAACCCGGAATGAGATGCGTCGCTAAATACAACAAAGTCCTTAGTACCTTCAGGCAAGGCCATAGGTGCTTGTGTGAGTTTTTGCTTAAGTATATCGAACGCCTCTTGTTGTTTCACTCCCCATTCATACTTGATATTTTTGCGAGTTAAAGAAGTTAAGGGAACACCAATTCGAGAAAAGTTTTTAATGAACCTACGGTAATAGCCGGCCAAACCTAAGAAACTTCTAATATCGGTTGGCGATTTTGGAATCTCCCACTTAGAGAGAGCTTCAATCTTAGCGGGATCGACTTGAATACCGTTGACGTTGATGATGTGACCAAGAAATTGTACCTCGTGTAACCAGAATTCTCATTTTGAAAATTTAGCATACAACTTCTCGGTTCTAAGAATTTCGAGCAGAGTTCGAAGGTGGAATTCATGATCAGCCTTAGACTTAGAATAAATAAGTATGTCGTCAATGAATATGATCACAAATTTATCCAAGTAAGCCTTACAAATTTGCTTCATCATGTCCATGAACGCAGCTGGAGCATTAGTAAGTCCAAACGGCATAACTGTGAACTCATAATGTCCATACCTTGTTCATAATGCGGTTTTCGGGATGTCTTCAGATTGAAACTTGAGTTGGTGATAGCCGGAACGAAAATCGATTTTTGAAAAAAGCTAGCACCTTGAAGTTGGTCAAAAATATCATCGATTCGAGGATGTGGATATCGGTTTTTTATTGTGACTTTGTTTAACACACGATAATCGATACACATACGCATGGATCCATCCTTCTTCTTGACAAATAGGATTGGCGCTCCCCATGGTGACGAACTCGGTCGAATGAAACATTTTTCCAGTAGCTCATCGATTTGTTTCTTTAACTCCTTCATCTCAGTTGGCGCTAAGCGATACAGAGCTTTGGCGATTGGAGTGGTACCGGGAATAAGATCGATCCTAAACTCTACTTCGCGATCAGGAGGGATTCCGGGAAGTTCATCAGGAAAGACATCGGAAAAGTCGGAGACTACAGGTACGTCCTTCATCTCCTTTGGCTTTGATTCTTCAGTGACGTAAGCCATGAATGCTAAGCATCCTTGATTTAAACATTTGTTAGCCCTAATCATGGAAATTATACTAACTAGGCCAGCGTCTTTGTCCCCTTCAATTCGAATGGTTCGTTTATTGGGGGCTTGAAGTTCAACGGTTTTGCTATTGCAGATGATACGAACATGGTCATTGGATAACCAATCCATACCAAGTACAATATCAAAACCAGCAAGTGCCATTGGTAAGAGTTGGATAGGCAGAATATAACCGGCTAAATGAATTTTTCCGTTTTCAAGGGCTTCGGAGATCTTAACAATTTCGCCACTAGCAGTCTCGACGCTTAGAGTTTTATTTAACTTTGTTAAAGGTTCATTTAATAGACCATAAAAACTATAATCTATAAAACTTAAATTGGCACCCGAATCAAATAAAACTCTAGCATAGGTGTCGTTGACTAGAAACGTACCGGTAATGGTTTCCGGCATGTCTGCGGCTTTCTTTGTGTTAAGTATAAAGACTCGTGCATTTCCTTTCTTGTTCTGGCCACTTCCCCACCCGCACCACCAGTCGCGGGTTTGTTCTTTGGGCACTCGAAGCTCAAGTGTCCCATCTCTTTACAGTTGTAGCACGTCATCTTCTTTTTCCAGCAGTCAGCAGCCGCATGACCCGGTCTTTGACAAGACTCACAAACAGTTGTTGAAGCATGTCGGCATTGCCTTCGGTGGCGCTTTCGACAAGTCTTGCAGAATGGAGCGTTTGAGTTGAACCCAAATCAACCTTGATTTGCGCCTTTGCCTTTGTAGTTGGAACCTCCACTTGTTCTCCCTTGAGCAGCTGTTGTTGCAACCTTCCTATCTTCTTCTTTATTGCGGACCATTCCGCCCATCAAGTATCCAGCTAACTCCATCGCGGAGTCAGCAGTTTGAGGTAAATGTGGCCTCACCATATCGCGGATTTCCCGCGGCAGTCCCCAAATGTATCGGGTAACTTTGCTGGATTCAGGATTCACCAGCTGGGGAACCAGACGACAATATTCATGAAACTTGGTGTTGTATTCACGAAAGTTCGTCCCCACGACCTTATGATTGAGAAATTTAGTTTGGATTTGGTCGGTTTCATGCATGGGACAAAACATTCCCATCAATATAGCCTTGAACTCATCCCAACTCAAATTATACATCACCTCTCTCCCTTTGCTCATGATCATAGTATTCCACCATTCGAGCGCTTCTCCTTTGAACATAAGCGCAGAATATTGAATCTTCTCCTCATCATAACACTTGCTTGTTATCACAATTGTCTTCATTTCCTCAAGCCACCTCACGGTTGTGATGGCTCCTTTATCACCATGGAACTCTTTCGGTCCATAGTATTTGAAATCCTTGAACGAACACCCACTAATCTTTAATTTCTTGAATTCTTGCCTAACTCCACCATTAGCGTTAGACTCATGTACACTTTCCGCGACTTGAGACGGGTTCGGACGAGACTTAATGGATTTTCGAGAAGGATTAACGGAATGAGAATGTTTTGATTTTTTCGATTGGGACCTAGCCATAGACTCTTCTCTAACCGCATCCTTAATCATCTTTTGTATTTGACTCATATACTTTTCGGGTATTGGGTCATCTTGTTTATTCACGGGGCCTTTCCCCTTTTCTTTTCTTATTTCTTTCTCTTTTCTAGCATTTTCATTGTTGTTACTTTGTTCAGACATTGTTCTTTTTCTTTTTCAATTAAGTCTTTATATCTGAAATTTAACAACTTCCTTTTATTAAACATATATCTTTATTTCACATTTATATATATATATATCGTGAAAGGATATATATATATACTTTATTATACAACATATATATATATATATATCATATGATTGATATATATATTGATAGCCCTATCATTACATAAGAACGTCTATACGTCCTTTATTACACAATCCTTTCACACAACACATAAATTACATTAACACACACAGCTTCTTTGTCGCATCCATCATCTTCAATCCTTCATGAATTTTCTCACAACCCTTGTCAACTTTTTGCACTTACGAAGAAGCGTCTCTCCTATCTTCTTCTTTTTCTTTCCTTCATCAGCCATCTTCTTTCTCCAATCGCCTGTCTCATGCAGAGCGCGGTCCAAGTGTTCTTCATACGACTGTGGGACTTCGTTGGGGTATCCATATTGTGGAGGTGGGTTGCGGTAACCCAACGTCACCATTTCATAGTGATTCCTCGGTTCTGGATACAGAACTTCGGTCATGTCGGATGAAAGGTAGAAGAAAGCTTCAGCAGCTTTGTTTTGTTCTCAGATCTCATTAGTTTGCTTTTCAATTGATGGAATTTCTCATTGAAATGGTGGGAAGCTTGATAATGCTTGGTTCTTGAGATTTTCAAGATAGTGAACATATGGGTCAACAGAACCGTAGCTTGGGTTTTGGGAAGTGAGTGATCCTTCAATTGATGTTGGTATCTCATTGGGATTATTGGGATGTTCTTTTTCCGGTTCTTCCTCAGGATCTTCCTCTTCTTTGGGGTCCTCCTCCTCTTCTGGTTCTTCTTCTTTTGGTTCCTCCTCTTCCATGGGTTGAGCAGTTTCATTCATCGAATGCATTTGAAAACTTTCATAGGGCATCATTACCCTCATCCTTGGTTTGCGGGACGGACCTTCATTATTGGTGGGTTGAGAATTGACTTCGTTAATGGTGGAGCTTCCGGTATGCCACCTTCGTTGATCAGAGTGGCATTGCATCCAGTCGGAGGATGGGGATCTTGGTTATTTCTTTATTGGTCGATTTGAGAGGAAGGCATAGGACGGGTGAGGATTTGGTGGTAGGTATCCATTTGGGTATAAAATTTACATACAAAAGACGGGATATAAAAGTTTCCCGTTGTAGTGTTCAAAAGATTACTTGTTTTATAGTTACAAAACCACCATTAATATATTAAAGTTTAAAACAAAATATTCGAGCCATCAGATATTCATAGCACTTCGTCACTCCAAGAGCTAATTTTGGTCACCTGCAAAATGTAAGAAAATACGTCAGCAACGAATGCTGGTGAATATGCTGATGCTAAAAATAATTTTCCTTACTTAATTACCCCTCGGGACTACGTAGGTCCCGGCCCAACGTGGCTTAGGAATAATCAAGTTAAAACAATACAATTTATAAACTCAAGTCTCTATACTCGGTTCCCCCAGCGAAATACCGCAGCGTTCGACTAGTTGAGTGCCTATACGAGTACACAAGGTCATACTCCCCGCAGGAGAGAGTAATTGTGACCAGGTGTGGTGTGCCCACCACATACGAAAGGATCCAGACAAACGTACACTATAGCCTGAGGCCAGTATTTATACCCTTGTTTATAAATGCTTTAGAGACACTTAGTCTCATGTAAAGTTTTTCATATAACACGTTTGACTCGTTTGAAAACAAGTTTGTAAAAGTGGGGCGTATTCACCTTTTTCAATTTGGATCGGCTTCAGCACCGTCCGAGGGTGTTTCCCGTTGCTATCTCGCACCTATAGTACAAGTATAACCAATTGTTAGTTGGATGTACAATCTGGCTTAATACCTTTAGTCTTATTTTGTAAACTTTACGTCGATGAACCTTTAGTTCAAAATCTCTTTTACTTTAAAACCTTTAGTTAAAAAGTAATTTATAATCCTTTATTTTATTTATAAAACCCGACGTTTCTTCTTCTTTAAGAAACGTATTCTTTTTCATTTATTATTTAAGAATAGTTATTTATTCTTTAAATAATATTTTCATAACAAAGAATATATACTTGCACACATATATATTTATTAATATTCAATATCTTATCTTTTGTTCATTTCTTTGTTATGTTTTCTTTTCTTTTATCGAGGTATCGAGTATAACATCGACTTAAGGTTTAAGCGTTTATAATATTTTATTATTATATTCATTTGGCCAATACGCCTACCTTTGTTCGGCTTTATAAACCCAAATGATTTGAGCTGCACTCCAACGCCACTCGGTTTCCTTTGACTTCTTTATCAACTTTCCTCCTCGTCGCTAAACGATAACACCAATCTTCAATATTCGTTGGCACGCTTTTCGAGACTCATCGCCATGATAACAAACGCCTTCTTGGTCGATGTGGGTGGAGGGTGGCACGAACTTCGAGGAATTGTAGGCACGGAAAACGATGGATCGGGGCAAGATTTTCGAGATGGATCGAGGGTCGGATTTTCGGAGTTTAGAGAGAGGCTAGAGAGAAGATTGTATGTGTATTTTTGGTGTGAAATAATAAAGACCCGAGACTGCTATTAATAGACAAAATTTGGAATCCCGTGGCGGTACGCGACGACCTCCTGGGCACCCGTCGCGTATCGCGACGTAGCCCTGAACAGTCACAACATAGGTATGCCACGTGTCGCCACGTGGCAGACGGTGTGCCACGTGTTGACACGTGGCGAACGATGTGCCACATGTCGGGACACGTGGCAGACGGTGTGCCACGTGTGGACACGTGGCAGACGGTGTGCCACGTGTGGACACGTGGCGGAGCTGGTGCCAGAGGTGTCAGGCCACGTCATCGCGTATCGCGATGACGTAAGTTAACATTGATCGCGTAACGCTGTTGATTTCTTCTAGAAGTCGTTGACTAGGCCCTTCGCGATACGCGTTGGGCTTCTCTTTTGTCCCATCGCGTATCGCGACAGGACAAGAAAGCAAAATTTTTCATTTTAAACCCTAAGGTTTGGAATTTGGCAAATTTGATCCCTTGAGTTTGGAAAGTTGACATTTGAACTCGAAATTTTCACCATGTTACATATATTATACTCTAATGGCCAACAATGCTATATGATTTTCCGACAAGGTTATATCTTTTTCCATAAGGTTTTCCGATATGGTTTTATACTTATTTTAATTGTTATATGATTTTGTAATAATCTCTTTAGGTTGTATATCAAAATCCAAAATTGAATTGATATTTTGAAGTTATTACGGTTTTCCGGTAAGGTTTTCCGGTAAGATTTTTGTTTTCCGTTTTTGTTTGTATTTATATTAATTATTATATGATTTTTTTATAATCTCACTAGGTTCTATATCAAAATCGAAGATACAATGGAGATTTTCCCTCATCGAATCAAAGATGTTTCTTTTTTTATATGAGGAGATTCATCGACCATCAATTCAATACTTCCGTACGCTATTGAATCAAAGATGTTTATTGCTCCCTTATATATGCTTTCCCCAAACCCTAATTCTGCCATTCAAGAGTTGATTCATAACGTAGGTTTCCTTCTTCAATTCCCTCTTCTATTAATCAAAATGATGCAGATGGACTGCAACAGTTTATGGAGGAGCATGATAAGCTAATTGTTAATATGAATACCGTAGGTGAGTTAATTCTTCTACTAATCGTTGTTTTCGAGCTGTATTAATTAGTGTAATTGTTAAAATGTGGTTCAGAATGCAAACCCATCGAAAAAGCTTGTTGTTAAGAGGTAAAAATAAATACCTTCATTTAGGGTTAAGATTTTGGGTATCTGCTTATCATAAAGAGTAGAAGGCTGGCTTATGATAGTTGTGGTCATGCGTTTTCTAAAACAGAAAAAGAACTCACTTCTGCAATTAATGGAATTTTTATTTGTTGTTTATTAATCTTTTTTTGGTGTCAAAGTTTGCAACTGAAGAATTTTAAAAATACTTTTTATTTGCAGCTCTTGGAGGATTTGATAATGGTTCGGATAATGTGACAACAAGTCATGGACTTTCGGACACGGTGGAGGGCAATTAGGACAAATGCTATGTCAAGCGGCTTCTCAAATGGCGATTAAAGGTAATATTTTGGATCCTATAACAAACTGTCCTCTAAGTGGTATATCTAATAATAATATGGTGGGAAGTTATAATGATAGTCAAAAAGTTGAAGACTTTGCAAAGACTTGTGGAATATTGAAATTGAACAGGTTCATGCTGGCACGTTGGAGAATCTTGAAAAACAAGGGGTGGGTTGTCAGCCTAAAGCTTTAACCATTCGTATAATGCAAGCATAATAATCATACGGACATAAATAAATGAACAAGACATGTGTTCAAGTTCGTTCATTTAGCTAAATGAACAATTGTTTTTGTTCATGTTCTACAAACATAAACAAACTTCCCACTGAACGTTTGGCTTGTTTACAATCCTATTAATAACTTATATTTCCCCTGTTTTGTTGTCATGGTTTCTTGTTATTCACATAATTGTCACTAACTTGTACATTTTTGTTTTCACATGATAAATTTCTTCAAAAAGTACATTTTTCTAACAACAATATTTTGCTTCCCAAGTTTATGCAGGTTTGGACCTTTAACAAATATTTTATGTCCATTTTTAAGTTTACTAAATAAATAATTTTTTTCCCAAATTTTAACAGATAAATGATCAAGAAAGTGCTAAAAGATCGGGCCAAGAATTTGGATATCTGCTTATGATAAACAGTAGAAGGTTGGCTTATGAGTAACGCGGTTGTTAAAACCGAAAACAAACTCATTTACGCAATTAATGGTATTTTTATTATTATTTATTAATCTTTTTTGACAGAATTACAAATTTTGTCCTTTAAAAAAAGCCAAATTACGGTTCGTGTCCTTTTCTAAGTTTCCTTGCAGGCGGTGTACTTTAAACTTTTTTTTTCTACACGTTATGTCCTTTGCGCTAACTGGGTTAGAAAAACTCAGTTAAATGCCCTCACGTGAGACGCATGTGAGGGCATTTTTGTCTTTTCACCTGTACCTGCAACTTCTTCAACACACTCTTATAACATTCATCTTCTTCACTCACTCACTCTCTCTCTCTATAACATTCATAAGATTCAGAACTACCACCATCACCAACCAGCCACCACATGCCACCACCGCCATCACCACCCATCACCAATCTGTATCAAACCTTTGATTAATCCCAATATCACCAATCTGGTTCTGATTCTAGTGAGCTGCATTTTCCAATCAAAGTTAAGCCATTAAAATCAGAGATAAACAAACCATGGTTGTTGGGCTTACCAGCGCCGGAGTGGATTACTCGCCGCCGGCCGAACTTGGAAGTTCTGATGATCTTTTTTAAGGCATAGGAGGTGCTCCGGCGACCCTCGGTTTCCCAGTGACACCCCTTGCAGCAGCACTGGGTTTTTGAAACCACCACCGCCGCCGTACCACTCCTCACCGTCACCTCCCTCCTCCACCACCACAAACCCTCCACGTCATCCTTCCCAATAACCCACACCAAACCCTTAATCACCATCCGCCACCCAACCCCTAATTCATGAACGGCTCTGATTCAATACACGCACATCCACCAACGGCTCCATAGATTGATATATAAAAATTAGGGCTTGCAACTACAATGCAGATAATTGAGAATCAATAAGGGATTTGGGTTTGCAAACAGTGAAATGATTTAGGGTTTGGGTTTGGATCTTTAGTGGCCTCCCAAATCTCTATTCAATTTCAACCTTCTGCTGCCGGTGGAAATTAGTGGTCGCAACAGCAGGTGATGGGTGGTGATGGCGGTGGTGGCATGTGGTGGCTGGTTGGTGATGGTGGTAGTTCTGAATCTTATGAATGTTATAGAGAGAGAGAGTGAGTGAGTGAAGAAGATGAATGTTATAAGAGTGTGTTGAAGAAGTTGCAGGTACAGGTGAAAAGACAAAAATGCCCTCACATGCCTCTCACGTGAGGGCATTTAACTGAGTTTTTCTAACCCAGTTAGCGCAAAGGACATAACGTGTAGAAAAAAAAAGTTTAAAGTACACCGCCTGCAAGGAAACTTAGAAAAGGACACGAACCGTAATTTGGCTTTTTTTAAAGGACAAAATTTGTAATTCTGTCATCTTTTTTTGGTGTAAAGTTTGTAACTGAAAATTTTTAAAATTATTTTTATTTGCAGCTCTTGGAGGATTTGATCATGGTTTATATGTTGAACAATGAGCCCCTTTTGTTAAGGTAAAAACTAATCAAACTCATATTCACTTAAAGTTTGACTTTCATTGACTTTTTTCATGTTTGTTTTAGGAGCTTGCGGTTATTGTTGCAAGAGGACGTGACAATTCTATATTGTGATATCCCGTTGTCGAGACTGTACACAGGCAAGATTATAGGTTTAATAGTGGTTGTGTTATGTTTATAAACATTTTTTGATGTTATTTTTTTATATTATTCAGGGTAAAAATTTGCCAAATTGTTAAGGCACCTTCTAATAAATCATGGAAGATTTTGAAACTTGCAACTGATGTTGATTCACGAGCCTGTGCTTCACTAGAAGGTGTTGGGGTGTTTGCAGTTGAACTGTTTTTAACTGAATATGGACAGGTTAGCATTATTTAAATTATTATTTATGTGAATGTTAATATGTAGAAGCTCGTGCTTTTATTTGAAGGCTCGAACTCGTTTAAATTGGGTCAATTCAAGCTTTTTGAGAAAAAGAATTTCTGGCAGCTTACGTGCGCGTGGATTTCTTACACTTAGAGAATGTTGTAGTTTCATGGGACATAATAGTCTCTGTATTCTCTACATTAGTATACATAATTAAAGGTCTAAATTTTGACCCGTTTACTTATGAACGGGTCAATGTGGCTTACGTTTTTACTCTAATGAGTCAAATTTGAAAGTGTAGCTATAAAGGGAATGGACCGAAAGTCTTCTAAAGCTTCTTTTAGACACAATTAATCTCTTAAATAGATTTATTAGAGTTATAGATTATTGTTATTACTAATTTAGCTTTTGTAATAACCAAATACATTACTTATAAAATAAGTTGAAGGTAATTTGTGTGTTTTTTGTGCAGGTTGCATTTAAAATACACTCTTTTTAAAATAACTGTCTTTCTTGTTACAAGGTGATATAACCAGGTGGTGTTCGCGGGCTGGCATATCCAATCTGACCAACAAAAAATTGAAAAATGTGACGGAATTATGTGCTTGAACACGACACGAACGCGAGGGCTGATATGAACATGTGTTTAACCTCAATAAATTTTAATTTTTTTCGCATATTGATACTTTAACCTGAACAAATGTATATAAAAAAGTTGCATTATTGTAATAAAGCCGTATGTCAGTTTTCTTAACGGTTTGGTTATATGTTATTCGAAATGAGTAGTTATAGATATATAGTTCAATTTTTAATTAATTTCTTATTTCCTACTCCTAACTTTGGCTATTACAAGACTTATTTTTAACAGACAGAATAAGTAAACTGGACAAAAAATATCATTTTTTTATCACTATATATGCACGTTGCATTTTTTATCAAAGGATTGAAAGTTTCTCAGATTATTTTAATCAATATTACATATTGATGTTGGTAACTTAAAAAAACATAATTGTGATTAGCTTATTTTTTTTTTTGATAGTGTTATACAAATTTCGTTTTTATTTTGGTGTGATAATAATTAACTAGAAATTATTACATCACAAATGTTAATAAGTTAGTACCATAACGAATCAAACCCCTACTGATTAAATACGTGTTGTGTTCCCGCCGCAACGCGCGGGCTCCTTGCTAGTTGTTTATAACATATGAATCCATTTTGTTTATAACATATTAATTGTATTAGAGTTATACTTTTAATTCCAAATGATGTAATTATCATTTAATTAATATTTGAATAATTTTTAATTACGCATAAATATCAAGATTAATGTATACAATTAAAAAAAGAATTATATAATGAAATTGATTTTAAATAAAGCAATGATGTTAATTCTTCCTTAATTTAAGCTCAAAATAAAATAACATTGATCTTAAAATTAATTAGCATTTATACCCATTTTTATTTAAACGAAAGTTAACAAAAATAACCTTATAATATTTAATGATTATATAAGCAACGTATCAGCCATGCATTCTTCGAATTGTTCAGATCATCTATATATTCACAATTTCTCTACAACTAATTCAACTTTTGTATGATATATTTTTTTTTTGTTTCCCAACTTATTAATTTATTTCCAACTTATCAACGATGAATTTCGAAAGTTTGGCCATTCTTATATATTAATATTTAAGTAATAACAATAATATTAAAACCATTAATTCTAAATATTCCAAATTATGATAATTTAAAGAAAACAATATTTGATGGTGATACATGTGCATAAAGTTATTTTTCACAAGACATTGTGATGAAGGTTCCGTTGCAAATTTTTATGGCTATTATATTACTGAATGTTAATATTACTTTTATTACCTAAATATTAAATATATAATTATGATCAAACTTTGGAATTTCAAGTTAGATCAAATTAAAGTCTTGATTGTGTTTATAAACTTATTTTGTTAAATGTTTGAATCATTTATAATTACAATAATTTGTTTCCAAAATGTCCACATTTAAGTTATTCATTCACGTTTATATTTATATTGTTTATATATTATTTTGTTTTACTTTGTCTAAACAATTTTACTATGTTTTAATTTGTGGTCAAAATTTTGAAATTCAAATAAGAACAAATTAAATTCTTGATTGTTTTTACAAACTATTTTTGTTAAGTAGTCAATAAATTAGTTTAAAATGGATTTGACATTTCCATAATAACAAATTATATTTCAAAAATTTTAGAGTTAAATACATATTTTTAATGGGTCAGCTCAGGTTTGATTTTCCTTTTAACACACACACACACACACACACATATATACACACTTATTTAGCAATCAATTTTATGATAACACACGAATTACTATTATTACCCCTATATTTACTAATATGTTTTGTAATATTTCAGGTCTCGGACTTCTTGTATGTAGTATTCCTTATAGATTGCAATTTTTGGATGTTGATTTAATTAGATGCTTAATTTTTAATTAATATGTGTTTTTTTCTCATGTTATAAGTTATAAAAATGTTTTAACTTTTTATTTATCTTTGTTAGTGTTTGTGTGTTTTTGTATTTGAATTTACATAACAATTTAATGTCTCATAATTTATGTTAAATGATTCTTTTTTATATAAATATGACATTTGTATTTTATTAAATTTATAATATATACATTAACCTAAAATATTTTTCAGTTTAAGGTTAAACATTCATTATAATACAAATTAATGGTTACATAATGCTATTTGAAGTTAAAAATCCGTCATTAAAAATATTCCAATATCAAAATACTGTCAAGATTTTTTTAAAATTCCATTAAAATACCAATTAATGGTTACACGATTCTAATTGAATTTGAATTCAATATTATATTATAATAATATGTTAATTATGTCAAAATGGATGCTTAAAATAAAACTCGTATTAAAAGTTTTTAAATCTCAAAATACTTTCTAGGTTAATGTTTTTTTAATAATTCAATATTATATTAAAATATTTTAATTATGTAAAAAATGTTGCTTAAAATAAAACTCTCGGATCCTTAATTTATGCATAGTTATGAGCATAGTAGTAATAAAATAATAATATGATGACTAACTATCTTTATATAATTCTTATCACAAAATTCATTCTTTCATTCCAAGGATGTACATAAAGATTTATGATTTGTTTATAAGTTTGTGAATTGTATTTGTACCTTTATTTCTCTTATTAACAATGCATTAAATTGATTTTGTAGTGATTTTAGTTTTCTTCTTTGTAAGTATAAAAAGTTACAACACATTTCTTTCTATTTCGATGATTGTTTAATAAACAAAACTTTATGACTTCATATATCATGATGTAGTTTTTATTGATATATCTTTTTGGCTTCATGGATTAAATTAGAAAGATGTTTTAAGTTGGCATTTTACATTATTTGTTGTTGCATGTTATTTTATTTTAATAAAAACAACAATATAATACCTTATAATGAATGTAAAATTATTTGTTCTGATAAATATTACACTATAAATTCATTATTATTATTATTATTATTATTATTATTATTATTATTGTCGCTATATATATATATATATATATATATATATATATTTATATACAATTTTCACGCGTATGATACGAGTTACTAACCATTGAAAGATACTGAAATTTTACATCATTGTTTGAGTCTTCGTCTCCAATTCTTCCAACGTTATAAAAATACATTTTTTAATATGTGACAACATTTTGTTCTAAAATTTATTTTTAGAAACATAAAATGTATAATGATATCGGTATGAATGTTTTGTTTTAAAATAAATCAAACACCAATACTTGGTTTGCAAATTATAGTTTATAATTATAGTGCAAAAATATATCAAAATCTTATTATAAGCTACAACTAAAAAAGTTATAAATAAAAATCATTATATAATATAACTCAATTTACGTATTACATGATATATTTTTTTTACTTTTATTATAACTTCCATCCGTGTATAATACGGACTTTCATTATTAAACATGTTATTATTTTAATGATATATTTAATTTGGATAATATTGTTTTTTTAAATTTTCAGGTGGTGAAACAAAATGAGTTTTTTTTGTTAGAATATTTGAAGAAGTTGATGGTGGTTTAATATGAAAGAACATGTTTAGATCTTTTTGTTGATGTTTTTTTGTGGTTTGGTGTACACTAACTTATTATAACTTTAAACTTTTAATATCTAGACATTGTAAATGATTAACGTTTTGATCCGAAAGTTGAAGAAGTTTTGTGTGCTTGAATTTGTTATATAAATTTATTATGTTTAGTGACATGTTATTCCACCCGCGTAGCGTGTTACGCGGGTATATACCGTAGTTACTCATTATATCTGAATACTTACCGTCTATACACACAGTTTGGTCACGCCAACATCAGATGATTCTTCTAAAATTCAAAAGTTGCCCGTTGATATCGGATTAATGAGTGTATTAAAAATGAATATATTTTTCTAATTATAAGGTTTTAAACCATACATCATTATTACTAACATTATTAATTATCTTGGTCGAATCAAACAACAAAGTCTATAAAGATGTATTTGAAGGAACAGAGTTAAACCAACAAAGTCTATAAAGATGTATTTGAAGGAACGGAGTTAAACGTTTTACATGTTCCTTCTCTTGTGGCTCAATGGCAAATCATCTTCATCATCATAGCTATAGTTTAACACTCGCTTATTTGCTTTTGCATCCCCATTCTTTGATACGGGTACGGGTTGTGGCTTCTTTGAACTTTCACCTCTACTTTGCGAGGACACCTGTTGCGGCCTCTTTGAACTTTCCACTCTACTTGGTGGCGGTGGCGGGGACTTCACGGGTGTTCCTACCCGTATCTCCTTCTGTTTCCTTTTCTTTTTCTCAAATGCCTTTCTCGCCCTCTCGGGTGACAACATGCCATGCTCCATCATCCTACACATTCACAAGTTCCTTTTATGCTCATAATCACAAAAAGCAGAAAGAAAAACCTAGTAGATTATAAAGTTATACATATTTGCTTGCTCATTTTACATAAAGAAAAACACTCTTAGACCAGTTACGGTACATGAAAGTCTCTCAACTTATGTCACTCACGCATACGTGCCTGTAAACTTTTCGAAAACCAACTTCTTGCCCTTCAACGTATCAAGGTTTGGTAACATTCCAAATACTCAAAAGGAATCATGTTGAGGTGGTTAAGTATTTTTCATCATATAAAAGATAAGATAGTATAAAACTAAAAGCGATTAAAATCGTCTTCCAGTCACCAGTTGATAACAAATAGCTGTCCACATACATAAGCTATGACTGTGTTATAAATCGACATATATTTAAAGTTGAGCCTAAATGTATTAACGCTATGGTTAAGAATTGAACTCACCAAAACTCTGCCATTTCACTAGTAGGTATCTGTTTGGACAAGGACTCATAGAAGATCCGTAAAGGTTCTCGCTGCAAATCAAATGAAAATGCTACAATAATAATCGAATTGGTTTATATAATAATGAAGACGAGAACAGTTGACGTACCTCTTCTGGAACATCGAACTTCTGCCCAGGTAAAGAATAAACTTTCTTTTCCCTAGTTTTAACTATGGTTGTTTTTGTTTGGGTCTTTGAAGAAGTCACAACTGATTTCCCTTTAGCCTGAATTACGAAAACCAACGAAACTAAATGGAGGGTTAATTGAAGAATCTAACAGATAATCAATCCAACTTAATGATCAGTTCTCCAAAACAATTGTAAAATTCTTCTATTCTTATGATTGTGAGATGAAGTGAATCAAATTGAGGGTTATGAATAATCTAACAATCACTGGATCTAATTCATGAAATGAAAAGTGACAAGGAAGAATTTACCTCGATTTTATGTTTGGAATCGATGGTTGCAACTCTGTTCTTGATAACGGATGAATCGAATTTAGTTTTTGGTGTAGACGAATCTCGAATTCCGCTGCGGGGTTTCATCTTGGGTTTTGTTTCAGTGGCCATTTCATATGGGATCCGATCCGATTAAAACCTTAGATGTTGCCTGGATGCTAAAATTATTGATCTTCTTTTCTCTCTCTCATCGGATCGGATATACAAGGTAGAGAGAGAAGGCGGTGGTATTGTATGGTAAGTAATTGATAATGTCTAGTTTATAACTACTTTTCTCATTTTTATCTTGCTACCGTAGGCTAATGTCTCGGATCAAATATTTGAAGATCGAGATTTTTGATTTGTGTTGAAATGCTTGGGTTTGTTGGTTCGTTCCGGACTTTATCGGGCACGGCCTTAGCGGGAAAGAAGGCATACATGCCTAGTCGTGCTTGCACGACGAACGCATCGCTGGTTACTAGTTGTTGCCGCTCGCCTGATGAGTCCAAGGTAGGACGAAATCATCAGACCCTGATCATGAGCGGACCGACTGACTGGCCTTCGGGCGTCACACGGAGTCTGGGAGGATAGCTCCATGACAAGTGGTGTCATATCAGGTCGAACCTCAGATACGTTGGAACGTGTACACTCAACCAGAAAGAGCTTAAAAATGTCGAGAATGAGTTATGCAATGGTGGTGGGGAAGATCGAATGGTCCTTGTAAGCCGCGAGTATGGGATCGTGAGCTCCGCCCTAGTCCAGTGAAGTGAAGACCACCGTGTTCGTGTTAAAAGTTTTACGGTTTAGCAGAGCCGTAACCTGTTTTGAAGTCTGCTAGGTTGGCGAACGTCGGCGACATATAATCTGACGACATAATTAACCGACACGGCTAACTCACATTTTGGTTGAACTACCGGATGTCCCATTTATCAGAGTGAATCATTCTCAAAACGCATGGCTTCGACATGTGAGCTGGTATGGGACGACGAGCTTGCCCTTCAGACATGCATGGCATAGGGGAAGACCAACGTCTTAGTCTTGCACGTCGGTATGGGACAACATGTGCATGCACGAGGACGTGCATGGTTATGGTGGTGGAGAATGTCACAGACCAAATATTTGAAGATCGAGTTGCTTGATTTGTGTTGAAACGCTTGGGTTTGTTGGCTCGTCTCGAACTTTATCGGGCACGGCCTCAGCTGGAAAGAAGGCGTACATGCCTAGTCATGCTTGCACGACAAACGCATCGCTGGTTGCGAGCTGTTGCTGCTCGCCTGATGAGTCCAAGGCATGACGAAACCAGCAAACCTTGATCATGAACGGACCGATAGGCTGGCCTTCGGGCGCCACACGAAGTCTGGGAGGATAGCTCTGTGACACTACGCTTTCGTCGTCTGTCTGATTATATATATCTACTACTATATATAATAGAGATGAGAAAGAGAGTGTACATGTTGAAATTTAAGAATTTTACAATCATTTAAGCATATGGTTACAATCTATTGAAGCACATGAGCATAAGCATATTAAACAAACTAGCATTGAATAAGCTTAAACTTCCGGGTCAACATTCCATCGTTGAACAAGCTAGCTAGAGAAGGCTTCCCCTATTCTTTTCTCCCAAACAGTACTAGAGTTTTCAAAAGAGGAATAATTACGGAAATCTCAAATCTCCCAAATTCAAATTTCGAATCTCTGCTTTTAACAAGACATGAAATATGGAATCTCTCACACTCCCACTTCAATCACCGGATGCTTTGAGTTCCCACCTCAAACCGTAGCTTACGTTGAAGACCAACCAAGAGGCAGCGGTGCCGGAAAAATGAATTTTAAGGTTCTTTATATTCCAATCATGCCTTATTAATCTCTATCATAACTATATTGATTTGTTCTCTCTTTGAATTGCAGATTCAAAACCCTAAACCGTTTTATTTCTATACTACTCAGTTGGATTTCTGGTATCTATTAGTGTTTATCCATTTCAGTTCACTTTCTATTATAGATTCTCAATTTTTGTTAACTTATTTGTGTTTTTGGTTCTTCTATAAGGATTTTGTATCCATTTTGAAGTCTATGTTTGATTGTTGTAATCTAGGGTTTTAAATTTAGGGCTTTATTTTGTTGGAGACGTATCTTCATTGATTACCTATAGTTGTAACTAACGTTTTTTTTATTTATTTATGCAGAGTGACAACCATAGATGTTGCATTCTCTCATGAAACTCCAGTGAAGGTTGAGGTTTGTGCCAAAATTTACTTTAAATTTGCGTTTAATATGAGTTTTTCATGTTTTGGTAATATCTTAGTTTTCAGGAGAAGGGTATAGATGTTATAGTACGTTGGATTCTTGGATACGGTTCTTTGTTATCATAGAATAATATGTTAAACTGTCGGAAGCTATTGCTGTGCATTATTTTTTATGATTTAAAAGGCTTCAAGATCTAGATAGCCTTTTTTTTTTACTTTTCATTTTGACATTTATGTACCCCTAATAAATATCAAAAAGTGAGTTTGAGTCTTTTGGTTATGGTTCTTGTAAAAACAAATTATTGATTGGTTGAGGTTACATGTGAATTATCATTGGTTTCAAATTTCCCCATTTCAAGTTCATTCCAATTAACATGTACAATTACGTTTTTCTTCAAATTAAAAAGTTAGCTAACAGGAGAACGGGTTAGCCGAGTCGTTTGGGTAAAAAACACAATGAATCTAGGTTTGAAATTTGAATATTGTTTGAATGTTTGGGATAAGATGGTGGACTGAGATGCAGTACTTCAAATAAAAGTGGAAATATGGAATATTTCTTAACGTTTGAGGAACACTGAGTTTACTTTTTGTGATGGTGTCATGAACTTTGACTGGTCTAAAGTCAAAGGTTGGTAAAGGCAAATAGGCAGTGCTGAAGTTTCACTTTTGCTAGTTATACCATCTACTATTTAATTACAAATGGTTGGTATTTGTGTTAGCTTACAAAAGCGTTTATCAGAATTGTTAAATATATATAGGAGCTGAAATATTTTCAAACAATAATAATCGCATAACTGTGTTATATATATGAGCTTAAGGTAGTGTGTTTTGTCTCAGGGACGAACATGGAGTTGCTGGAGCATGGATGGTAACATTGGTTGCTTAAAAATGGAGATTTGAAAATTTTCCTGATGGCACCTATGTCAAAATAAGAGAGTTTCATGTCATGATTTTGATCGGTTGAAGGTTATGTTGGAAAATATTAAGGTTAGTATATTTGAGCTTTACTTAACTTTACGCAATTGCTTTGTTATAAGAAACTGGATATGTAAATTCATATTTTCAATAGTTGATCCAATGAATCTGGTTCAACTAAACAGACAAGCTAGGATAAGTCATGTTTGGTATTATGTCATTCTAGGCTCACATTTGGGAACATTACCAAACAAAACTTGTAGAAAATTTGCTATTCATGTTTTTGTAATAGTTTTTGGATTGAACTAATTGTTCATGTTTACAAATTTAATTAGGGGTGTGAAATAATCAGTCCTACCTAAAATTACCCGAAAACTGGACCGAAATTAACCGAAAACGAGACCGATATGTTAATTCGGGTTGGCCTTCGGTTCTCATATATATGCAAAGTCGGGTTCGGGCCAGTCCTCGGGCATGGACCCAAGGAAACCGAAAGAAAAAGAACCGACCCGACATCTAATAATCTCCAAATTTCGACATGATTTAGAGCGAGATAAAACACAATATAGTTGAAGCACATGAGCCTAAGTCTCAACCCAGTGCATGTACTACAAGGCTATGAGATTCAAGAGTTAGATCAGTTTTGAAATTCAAGAGTGAGAAAGATGTATGTGTAGACTATAGTATGTGTATTTTGGTATGGAATTCAAATGATTTTATAAATTAAAATAGATAAAAGGAAAACGTGTGTCAATAAAGTATTATAAAGCAGTTTACTATAATGGTTAAAGAAATGAAAGACACGCATACCAAGAAAGTCTTTTTAAATAATGTTGTCTTCTTCATTTTTTAAAAATAGTGATCTAAGGTATTATATTTTACCCTTGAAAATTAAACATATGAGCAATATACAAGGCTACACACAAGTTTTCTAATCTTCTTAATCGTCATCGTCTTCTTCTATGTTCAGTCTTCTTCTATGTTCACACACTTGGTCTCGGTTAAACAATGAAAACCGAAGAACCAAACCCGAAATACACGGGTACCCTAAACGACCTTGTAGGTCCGGTTGTCGGTCCAGATTCTATGTTGATCTTGGTCTCGGGTCGGGTCGGGTCGGTTTCACACCTTTGCACAACCCTAAATTTAATCGGTATGAGTTTCATATAAAAAAAATTAAAGTTCAAAAAAAGATGGTTTTATCTTCTTTTTTTTAACTAAAAAAGTGTTTTTTCTTGCTATTGGTGGGATTCCACTGGATAAAATTTATTGATTGATTGATCAGAAAAAAAAGATAATTTTAGTAAATTATGGCACTCTGGGCTGGAGATATACAAAAAAAGGGTCAGGGTCTCTAGTAAACCAGTTGCTGACTTGGCTCGCTTCACCAAAAAGTTCGGTTGGGAAAAAAAAACAGTTCGAGCCCTACTCAACCTCTAGGTTAGTATACCATCCAATAGAGGATCAGACCTGGCCGCGCGGCGCCTATACATGGATTTTCCAGAAAGTTTGCCGTTTTTGTTCAGTATTGGGCACTGTTTCAGTATATAAACACCCATAACCTTAACCTTAACAATACCCTACAGCCGCCAGACGAATTTGGAGATTACTTGAGCTATTATTCGAGATTCTTGGCAGTTTTAAAGGCAAGAGAGCATCTGGTGAAAAGCTTGACATTCAAGAGTGAAGATTATGGGTTTTATCACCTTTAATTTTCCATTCTTCATTATTTTCACCATGTTTTCTTATTTTATTATTTTATTTGCTTTTGATTACATGATGCTAGGCTAAACTCATTAAACTACCTAGGTCATGATGAACATTTGTTTGGTTGAATTTTGATTGGGATTATTTTCTTTATGGATTTTATGTTTTAAGTAAATTGTTGAGTTTGATTAAATTGTTTCATATGATTACTTGGTTTTATTTGCTTAGGTTTATTGTTTCACATTATCCTTGTTTATTGTTTAATAGGATAGGGTTTTGTTAAATCATTTACTGTGTGTTCTTGACTAGTTTATGATTGAATTCGAATAAGATCATAGAAAATCTGTACGGTGATAGGTTATTGATAGATCTTTGCTGATTAGGATTGGTAGATTTAGTTCTTTGTAAGGAGTCCGTTTAGGTTTGAATTGTCAACTTATAATATTAAGTCAATTGAGTTTGCTTAGCTGCCTTTGATTTCCGCGTTGTAAGATAGGATTTCACTATAAAAGTACTTTAACATAAATAATTAGGGTTAAGTGTTAGTTTACTATTTATTAGTTAACACCCCCCCCTTTAATAACAATATATTTAAATAGTCGTGTCATTTAGTCGAGTCTAATTAGCTAGTTATGTAATTTAAAGAGTCTCGTGGATTCGATATCCGGACTTAGCTATACTAGAGTCGACCGGTATACTTGTCGGTTAGTAGTTTAAGTTGAGTTTAAAAGTCTAGAGTATTACTTATTGTCTACATTAGCATATTTTTTGTTAATAAATTGTTTGACTACTTTTAGCACATCAATTTTTGGGCGCCGTTGCTGGTGACTCTTGGCGATTGCGTTATTAGCTTCGATTAGACTTACTTGCTTCATACGTGTTATTTGTTTTTATTTTCGTTTGAGTCATAGGAGTCTAATTTAATTTTAGTTTATTTCTCTTTTAATTTATTTTTAGTCTACTTACTTGGTCTGTTGCGTTTTTCAGGTATATGTCATATCTTCGTTTGCAAGGACTACCACTGGATAATCTTGGATTTTCTCCGTTGAAGTCCAAGGCTAGTTCATTAGCAGGAAAACAATCATTAGAATCTGGTTCTACACCAAAGCCATCACCACATAGTTCCCCACCATCAAGTCCGAGAAGCCAACCAGAAGTTCAAATGGCCGATAACAGAACAGTTGCTGCGCAAGCTTTCGATGGTTTCACCGAAAACCATTCATCCAACATCATTCCCGAGATCAACAATCCAAACTCACGGTAAATTCCGTCATACGTCTTGAACTCTCTCGTCCAAGCTAAACAATTCCATGGGCGTGATGACAAAGATGCACCAGGACACATTAACCGGCTCTGCCGCGTTCTTAAAACTTTTAATTTACAAAGTGCTACTGAAGTTGATATTTTCTTACATATTTCTCCTTTTTCACTTGCAGGACGGGCATCACTTTGGCTCGGCACTCAACCACCTGGCACGTTCACCACTTGGGAAGCACTACGTTAAGCATTCATCAAGAAATACTTCCCACTGGCTAAGGCAGCTCAACTTCGTGATAAGATCCACTCCTTTCACATGGAGCCGGATGAACCTTATTATCTAGCTTGGGAGCGATTCCAGAATCTGATGTCTCGTTCACAAAATGGTTTCACACCATGGGCTCTCATTAAGAAGTTTTATAATGAACTGAACTACGAAACCCAAGCTCGTTTCGACATGGCTGCGAGAGGAAATCTGATGGATAGAAAGAATGTCATCGAGTGTAATGAGATGTTTGAAAGTTTTGCTCAATCAGAATACACCAAATGGGCGCGTCAAGGGAATTCCACTCCCGTAGCACATCCTCATATGCTCGACGTGTGCACTAGGTTAATCTGGACACTAGTGTGGCTGCGGCTTTGGAATCTTTGAGTAGAGAGGTGAAGGAACTCAAGACCAAAGTGGATAAGTGTGGGTTTTGTAGGGGTGGACATGGTACGTTGGAGTGCCCATTGATGAATCAAGAGGTGGATTTTGTTGCTGCTCAGAACATGTTTTCCAACAATTCCAACAACAACAATCAGAACTGGAGCACCTAAAAGAACCCGAATCAGAATAATTCCAATTGGCGTCCGTTGGGTGCACCACTTGGTTTTCAAAATGCATATAATAAAGGACAAGATCATTATTTTAATAATAATAATAATACTAATGGTACTAATGTTCAAAATAATGAGCATGAATCGAGTGGTGGAATGGGACGATTAGAATATATGATGAAGCAAATCCTAGAAAGAGATCAAGCTACACAGAAGAAGTTCGCTGAGAACAACCTACTTTTTAAGAATAAATTTTCATCGTTACTTGACCTTCAAAGGTCCGTCGGTGATATTGCTCGGCGTCTCGACGAAAGGCCTCAGGGGCAGTTTTCGGTACTACTCAACCGAATCCGGCCGCTCAATTAAAAGCCATTACTACTCGTAGCGGAAGGGTTTTAGGTCCCGAGGTAGTTAGATAAAGAGTTGAAGTTGAAGATGAAGAAGTGGTTGATCAAGAGATCGAGATGGAGGCTCTGGGTGGGTAGGTAAAACACCAATTATTGAGGTGGAGAAAAAGCCGGTTGAAGTCCGGCTACCACACATCAATGATCTTGCTCATGTCCCGTATCCCGCTCGTCTCAAGCATCAAAAGTACACAAGGGAATACATGAATTTTCTCGATATGTTCCAACAGTTGAAGATCAAACTTTTTTTTATTGAAGTTCTCCAACACATGCCAAAGTATGCGGAACTTTGAAAGATTTTCTCAAGAGAAAAGATCGGTTGGGAGAGGTTTCATCTATTCCTCTTAGCGGGGATTGTTCGGCGGTAGTATTGAATCGGGTCCTGGAAAACTTGTAGGATCCGGGTGTGTTTTCGATTCCGTGTATGTTTGGAAGTGATATGATGAGTCAAGCGTTGGCGGATTTGGGTGCTAGTATTAATCTTATGCCATATTTGTTGTATGAGAAATTGGAGTTAGGTGAGCATACACCGACTCGCACGTTGTTGTCGTTAGCGGATTGTTCGGTTAAATATTCACGGGGTATTATTGAGAATTTACTAATAAAAGTGGATAAGTTTTTGTTCCCGGTGGATTTTGTGGTACTTGATATGGAGGCCCACGAAAGGGTTCCCACCATTCTTGGTCATCTGTTGCGAACGACAAAGGCTTTTATTGATTTGTATGATGGGAGGATCACGCTTAGGGTTGGTGATGAAAATGTCACTTATGATTTAGCTAAGTTGATGAAGCACCCGAGTGATCATGATGATTTTAGTGGTCCATGCCATTCTGTTTATTTTCTTAACTCTTTTATTTCAAGTTTTGATACATGTCTTGATTACATTCATGGAGCCGATCTTGTTGGGATGAGTGTGAATAAAGAGCTGAAGGAAGAGGTATTGGATGACGTTTCTTACTTGGCGGATATTATGGAGGTTAGTGAGGTTATTCGTGCGAAAGATGTAGAAAAACCCGCTACATTGGAATTAAAAGTTCTTCAATCACATTTGGAATATGCTTATATTAAAGAGGGTTCGAATTTGACCGTTATTGTTTCATCCAAGTTGACGGAAGAAGAAAAGTCAAAGTTGAGAGAGGTGTTGAAGTTGCATAAGGGGGCAATTGCATGGAGACTTTCGAATATTCAAGGTATTAGTCCTGCTTATTGCACCCACCAGATTTTGATGGAAGATGAATATAAACCGGTGGTTCAACCCCAAAGGCGTCTTAACCCAAATACGCAAGAGGTTGTCAAGAAAGAGGTTCTAAAGTTGATGGATGCCGGAATGATCTACCCGATTTCGGATTCTCCATGGGTAAGTCTAACTCAAGTTGTTCCAAAGAAAGGGGGTATGACAATTGTTATGAATGAGAAGAATGAGGTCATCCCTTCATGTACGGTTACCGGTTGGCGTGTGTGTATTGATTATCGAAGGTTGAATGATGCCACCGAAATGATCATTTTCCGTTGCTGGTCATTGATCAAATGTTGGAGCGTCTTGCAGGTCAACAAGTTTATTGTTTTCTTGATTGTTTTTCAGGTTATTTTCACATTCTAATCGCACCGAAAGACCAAGAAAAGACGACTTTTACATGTCCGTATGGCACGTTTGTGTATCATTGCATGCCGTTTGGGTTGTGTAACGCTCCTTCCACTTTTCAGCGTTGTAGGGTGACCATCTTTCTGGATACGATACAGATGTCTATGGATGTATTTGTGGATGATTTTTCGGTTTACGATAATTCTTTCGATCAGTGTTTGGGAAATTTTGAAAAGATGTTAAAAAAGTGTATTGAACCGAAATAGATGTTGAATTGGGAAAAGTGTCACTTTATGATGACGAAAGGGGTCGTTTTGGGTCATAAGATTTCAAGAGATGGTATAGAGGTGGATCGGGCGAAGATTGATACTATTAGTAGACTTCTTCCATCGACAAGTGTCAAGGCTAACGGAGTTTTCTTGGTCATGCTGGTTTTTACCGGCGGTTTATTAAAGATTTTTCCAAACTTACCCGCCCGATGACCCGATTTCTTCAGAAAGATGTTCCCTTTTTGTTTGATGAAGAGTGTTTGAAAGCGTTCAAGTTTTTAAAAGAGAAACTTTTGAGTGCCCCCATTCTTGTTTCACCCAATTGGAACTTGCCTTTTGAGCTCATGTACGATGCGAGTGATTATGCAGTTGGGGCTGTTTTGGGGCATAGGCGTGTAAAACATTTTCACCCAATTTATTATGCAAGAAAGGCGTTGAATGATGCCCAAGAGAACTACACCACCACTAAAAAGAACTTTTAGCCGTTGTGTTTGCATATGACAAGTTTCAGTCATATCTTGTGCTTTCAAAGGCTACCGTTTTTACCGATCATGCAGCTTTACATTTTCTCTTTCATAAGAAAGACGCAAAGCCTCGTCTTATAAGGTGGATTCTTCTACTTTTAGAATTTGACATAGAAATCAAAGACATGAAAGGGGCGGAGAATGTAGTGGCGAAACATCTTTCCCGTTTAGAAGATCTAAAGAGAGAATAGATTCGTGAAGAAGAGATTGGAGATAGATTCCCACATGAGTCGATTGATTTTGTTGCGACCGAAAAGCAAGGTATGCCATGGTTCACTGATTTTGCTAATTATTTATCTACCGGCATTGTGTTGAAGGGGATGACTACACTACAAAATAAGTTTTCCGGGATGTTACTCGGTATGTTTGGGATGATCCGTTTATATTCAAGATTGTGGTGACTGGATTCTTAGAAGGTGTGTGACGAAAGAAGAAGGGTTGGATATGTTCATAAAGGTTTAATGGGAGGTTATCATGGCGCGCATGCCATGGCCCAGAAAGTATTTTATTGTGGTTTTTATTGGATGTGGGTTGTGAAAGATGCCATGGATTTTGTGAAGACGTGCGATGCTTGCCAATGCAATAGTAATATTTCATTCAAGAATGAGATGCCCCAAAACCCCATACAAACTCTTGAAATTTTTGGTGTTTGGGGCATCGATTTTATTGGACCATTCTCTGTCTCCGGTGGTTACAAGTATATTCTAGTGGTGATATATTATTGTTGAAGCCCAAACATTGGCCACTAATGATGCTAGAGTTGTTGTGAAGTTCCTCAAGAAGTTGTTTACTCGTTTCGATACTCCAAGGGTAATTATTAGTGATTGAGGTTCCCATTTTTTTGCAATGCCGTCATGGGGAAAGTACTGACTCGTTATGGAGTTACTCATCACACCTCTACCGTTTATCATCCTCAAACGAATGGTCAAGTCGAGAATGCAAATAGAGGAGTGAAGAGAATTTTAAAGAAGACGGTGGGGATAAGTTGGAAAGATTGGTCGGAGAAGTTGGATGACGTGTTATGGGCATTCAGAACTACATAATCTTACACCGTTTATGCTTGTTTACGGTAAATCATGTCATCTTCCCGTTGAGTTAGAACACTGTGCATTTTGGGCGTTGAAGACGGTTAATGTTGATCTTATGGAGGCTGCAAGGAAGAGATATTTTCAAATTTATGAGTTGGAGGAACTTCGTGATGCAGCATATTCTCGATCATTGAATATCAAGGAAAAGACGAAAGTTTTGCATGATCGATGGTTGAAGGGAGGTAAAAAAATTTAAAAAGGGTGATAAGGTATTATCATTTAACTCTCGTTTGAATTTATTTGCAAGTAAACTGAGATCAAAGAGGACGGGACCGTATTTGGTGAAAGAAGTGTTCCCATATGGAGCGATGGAGCTAGAGAATCCAGACAATGGGACGTCGTGGAAAGTGAATGGCCATTGTTTAAAGCATTATCTTGGAGGACCGGAGAATTCAATAGAGGTAGAGGAAACTCCCCTCTATCCATTGAATTGAATCATCGAAGGGTTCTTGAGTGAATACTCAAGTGTAGAGTTTGTATAATTGTTCTTATTTTCATTTTTATTTTGCATTTTTAATTTTCTTCGAGTCTCTAATAATAGTTTTTGTAGTTTTTTTTGTGTCGTTGAGTCGTATCAAGGAATCATACCCATCATGGAGTGAGGATTTGACGAGAATTTAAAGGTTCCAAGTAAATTTTGCATGTAAAAATGACAAAAAATTGGTATAAAAAGACTTGGTCTTTTTTTTGAAATTTTTTCTGAGGCATTTAGGCCTCAAAATTTCGTAACTTTTTGGGAAAACCACCTCGTTGTGTTGCACGACGAGGTGGCTTAACCTCACCGCGCGACGCGAGCAAGGAAGGTCGGCCACGAAACACGCCGCGCAGCGCGGTCAGGTCTTCACCCTGGTTGCGCGGCACAGCCACACGACATATCATTAGATTTTGTTTTTCAATTTTTTCACCATATTATGCATTTTTCCCACTTTTCAAAACCCCCTTTCTCCATCACGCAAAACCCACGAACCCTAACCCCTTTCTTCACCAATCCACCATTTTTACACCCTTTTCACCAAATTAAACCATAAAATCATCATAATATCATCACATTATCATAACTCACCATAAATTTAACTTATTCTTCATCATTCAAGTCACTTGCACCACTCTAAAATACCAAATTTTTACAACTTTAATCCTTGTTTGCTTCATTCAAAGGTATGATTTCTTGTATTCTTGTACTTTTTATGTATTATTAGTGTTAGTTTTTGCATTTATTTGGTTAGTTGGTTGTCGGGTTTGGTTAAGAACTAGTGCAGGAGTTAGTTTATGGGTGCGGGTTGGTTTGGTTTGGCACATTATTTCAATTTGTTGTGTGTAGTTGGTTGGGTTGGTAATTTTTGAAAGATTATTTCGAGGTTGCGGTTGGGTCGGTGTGGGTTTAACCGAGTGTATTTATTGTTGGGATTAGTTTTGGGATATTGAATCTATAATTTTTAAAGGGAAACGAGGTGGAAAACGATTTTATTCACTATATATTTTGCCAAATATTGGGTTTTCACTCGTTTTTGACACATGGGCTTAATTGGGACAATTAAAATGCCGGGAGGAGGTAATGTACATTGAGTGTATGTTCTAATGTAGGGTTTTGTAAACTAATTTTGTTTTTAATTTTGGTTTTCTGTTAGCTTTATTTGATAATAAACTGCTCATTCGTACTCAATTTCCATTCGGATGAGTTTGGTTTGAAATATTTTGTAACATGGACTTCCAAAGTTTTAATTTTCAGTTTTTTCTATAATTTTTATTTTCAGTTAAAAAAAATCCGAGAATTACAAAAATGTTTTTTTTTTTACTTTTTAATTTACTTACTCATATTGTTTGTTTGCTTGTCTATTTTTATTTTCAGGATGTCGGATATGGATGCGTCTAAAGAAGCGAGAAAGTGAAAGAAAAGCCCGGTTCCACGGCCACGGGCCAGCCGAGCTTGTCATTGCCAAGCCGAAAACGCGTGTTATTGAGTACCAAAACAAACCGATTGAAACGAGAAGAAAAATTCAAAAGCTCCGCGATAATCATTACTTCAATTTGCAGAAGATTCAGACGAGTTTGCTAGAATGGATAATCTTCTTAATTCAGATATCTCACTTACAAAACTATTGATTGGAATTTATTAAATACTATTAGCCAAAGGGAGTAAGTGGAGGAGTTGTTGGGCCCAAAGTTTAAGGCGATGTTATGTCTCGACGAGCCGTAGTATAAAGAGTTGTTGGAATTTTTAAGTACTTATCAATATAAAGATGGTAATTTTGGTCAACCGAATGCCATTACATCTGCCCTCGGTCGGAAGACATACGAGATAGATATGTTGGAGTTTGGGATTGCGAGCGGAATTTATAGCGGAGTTTAGCACGAGTTTGAGGGGTGCTTTCAAAAATCCGAAATCGGTATGTTTTACTAATGTTCAGTTGGCTGACTTTTGGGAGAAGATTGCAGTTTCTCAATTTTCGGGTAGTATGTTGAGTTCAGATGTTCGAGACCCGGTACTTCGTTATATTCATCGTATTTCGGTGAACATGCTTATTGGTCGAGGTTTGGGTGAGAATAAAGTTAATTGGTTGGATTTGTTTTGTTAGTTAGCGATGGTAGAAAAGGTACCGGTCAAATATGCTAGTATTTTAGCGTGGTCGTTTCACCGAGCAAGATGAGGAGGAACAAAGAAAAGATCAAAGATTGATATGGGCCCGTATATCATGTTCATCGCTTGGAATTTGGGTGTTTTTCAGATTTTTAGACCGGATTTTATGAGAAAAAAGCCCGCGAGGGAATTTGTTGGAGTTACGGATTTGAGGAAAGCGGGGATTTTAAAGCCAAGTGACCCGCTAGCTTGGGAAGATATTAAAGCGGGTCCACAGGTTCAGCCACCACCGGATTCCGAGGCTGCTGCGGCTATAAGAGCCGAATTGCCTACGCATCATCAGAGGCCTTTGCATCGGCCTGAGAGGCCAGCTCTTCAGTTCCTGGTTTGGGAGCCTCGCCTCGAGACGTTTACTATTGAGTCACTGTATGACCGGATGGAGTGCGGGTTTGATCAGAAGAGGGGGTATATGACTGAACAGTGTGATGGCTTGAGGCGGATTATGAGAGAAAATCAGCAGAGGCAGGATGACGTCAACGTTGAGACATCTGATGACTGGGCTGAACATTGGTTTACCTGATTATCTCCGGTAGCCAAATGTTATGGGTTCGAGTGGTTCGAGTTCCCCAGGTGCTTTGGGTTATGGTTATAAGCAACCGTTCTACATGTCGGGTAATCCAGAAATTGATAATTCGGAGCCGTGTCGGACGCATGAGCAGAGTTTAGAGGAGGATGAAGACTGAGTGTGGGGATGGCATAATGAAGACAGAGTTCAGAATTTGATATCAGCATTGGGAGTTTGTAACTTTTTAGTTTGTTTATTTTTCTTTTTATGGTATTATTATTTTTATTTGGCTTGTACTAATATTATTCTAAACTAGTTGGTTGGGTAGGATGGTTGAAGCCTGGTGACTATTGAGATTTATGAGTAACTTTTATTTCCTAGATATTGTGTTTAATGTCACTTAGGTATGTCGAGAGTAGTGGCCGTGTCCATTCAGAATGAGACAATGAGTTGCTAAATCTTGGTAAGCGGTCGCTAAGGAGAGCACCAATGGAAATAGACTGGCACATTGACAGTCTCTCATATTACCAGCTAAGTCATTTCCATTATATTTTGTTTTTTTATTTTTTTATGTTTTTACTTTTTAGGTTTTTATTTTTACTTTTATACTTTTAGGTTGTTGGTTTTAATCTTATTGAGTCGTGTTTCCGGGCCTGCATTAGGGACAATGCAAAATCTAAGTGTAGGATGGGACACAAGTGTTTAACTAACTTTTGTTTACTTTATATATAATAAAAAAAACTAAATTTTTTTAAAAGGTTTTAAAAATGTTCCTTGATTATGGTTTTCTGCGTGAAAGTGGGAGATGATGATACTTATCGGAAATTGTTTTTTCAAACTACTAATAATATGAGATAATATAAAAGAAAACACACTTAACTTGGGATGTGTCGGTAAGCTTAGCCTTGAGAATGAAATGGCAATTTGATAAAATGGGTAAATGGAAATCTCTAATGGGTAAAGAGTTTTGTCCGTGGAAAATAAATAATAAAAGGTCTGGCTATACTCAAGCCTTAATTTTTGGTATGAAATGTGAAAATATTATAAATTTTAAATTTGAATACGTTATCATATGATGTTTGGGTTGGTTTAACGTTAGAGTATGCCAAGTACCCAGTGATATAAATCTTAAACCGTATAGCTTTAGTGTTTTACATTTCAATGGCGTATGGTTTTATAACCTTAAATATTGTATTGATGAGATACCTCGGGTCTGGAGACTATGGGTCGGTATGCGGTTTATCATTTGGATATTCACAATTCCTAAGTGGGGTTGTGAATATTAATAAGGCTAAAAAACGAGCAGCCTCGCAGTTATCTGCCACTTAAGTCATTAAACTTGATCACTACGTACTTAAAGTACAAATACACTACTGACTTGCTCATCCAAAATGTTAGCCATGTGGGATCCCCTTGCTCACGTCTCATTACCATTAAGAAATGGACCACAAGAGACACGCCACATGTAAACCCTACAGATGAATTCGTGCATACTCACATCTAGTGACGGGGTTTGGGGTATTGCTTGATAACGGGGTTATGTCATGTTGTGGGGGAACACTAGCTAATTAATTAATTATACCCAAATCATATCTAATGACTGTTTTGGTAGATTTTTATGCTTAAGCTTAGGTGCATAAACAATAACCGTGATCGTCTTAACTATAAATATAAAAAAGGGGGGCAATAAAAGTTTTAGATCTGCTAATTTTGAGGTTTAAGTCAAGTTGGGGTGGTCTAGTCCGGTAAAAGCTGAAAAATAAGCGGGTCTTAATTTTGTAAACCACTAATTAATTTAAATTGTTGGATCTGATTTGTCTCGGTAAAGATTAAGGCATGGGTTTAAGTGGACAACAATATCGGTGATCGCGGTTTTTGCATTCTTCTAAAAATTTAAAATAATCTATATGTTTTTAAGACTATATTTTCCGATTTTGATTCCATTGCATTATACTTTTTCAAGGACGAAAAAAAGTAAGTGTGGTAATATTTGATATAATGATAATATATATTTCCCTTGTATATTTAATTTATTATTTAATTAGTTTTTGTTTGTTTTTAGTTAAGATTTGTATACTACTAACATTATTGTGTTTTGTAAGTTCCGAGAGTTGATCGTGGTCAAAAAGTGAAAACACGAGTCAAAATAGCCAAAACGAGAAGCCGGAACGCGTCGGAAAAGGAAGCGAAAGGAGAACCGATCAGACCGCCCCCCGGTTATAGCACGCCACGCGACCAGAGGGTCAGACCTGGACGCGCAGTGCCTAGACATGGATTTTCCATATAGTTTGCCATTTTTGTTCAGGATTGGGCCATGTTTCAGTATATAAACACCCCTAACCTTAACCTGAACAATACCCTATAGCCACCGATCGAATTTGGAGATTACTTGAGCTATTATTCGAGATTATTGGCGGTTTTGAATGCAAGAGAGCATCCGACGAAGAGTTAGATATTCAAGAGTGAAGATTACGAGTTTTATCACCTTAGATTTTCCGTTCTTCATTATTTCCACCATGTTTTCTTATTTTATTATTTTGTTTGCTTTTAATTACATGATGCTAGGCTAAACTCATCAAACTACCTAGGTCATGATGAGCCTTTGTTTGGTTGAATTTGATTGGGGATTATTTTCGTTATGGATTTTTTGTTTTAAGTAAATTGTTGAGTTTGATTAAATTGATGTATATGATTACTTGGTTTTATTTACTTAGGTTTATTGTATCACATTACCCTTGTTGATTGTTTCATAGGATAGGGTTTTGTTAGGTCATTTACTATGTGTTCTTGACTAGTTTATGATTGAATCCGAATAAGATCAGAAACAATAAAACTAATTAAATAAATAAAAGTGGACTGCTAACCTAGAAAGCTGTAAGGTTATATGTTATTGATAGATATTTTTTGATTAGGATTGCTAGATTTAGTTCTTCATAAGGAGTCCGTCTAGGTTTGAATTGTCAACTTAGTCTATTAAGTCAATTGAGTTTGCTTAGCGACCTTTGATTTCCGTGTTGTAAGGTAGGATTTCACTATAAGGTACTTAAACATAAATAATTAAATTACCGTAAGGGAGTTTAATATGTAAAACTGGCGTGTCTTAAAACTTGTTAGAAACTCATAGATGTCATCTTGAGAAGGGTCAGGGGTCTTGTTTGGGTTTTCTTTCAAGAGTTTATCTTACGATCCCAGTTCCATATCTTAATTTTTCTAATTAACTGATAGCCATAACTTAGGGAATTCTAGTCTAGGTAGTTATATTATCATCTGAAATAATCCAAAGTAATTTACTTAATCTTTTTATTAAATTAGGTTTTCTATTAGTTTATTAATAAGATAATTAGTTAAGGTTTATAAGTAATCATTAAGTCTTATTATTTAATTAATTAGGGTTAAGTGTTAGTTTAATATTTATTAGTTTAACCCCCCTCCGTTTAATAATAATATTTCAATAGTCGTGTCATTTAGTCGAGTCTAATTAGCTAGTTACGTAATTTAATGTGACTCGTGGGCTCGATATCTGAACTTACTTAGCTGTACTAGATTCGACCGGTACACTTGTCGGTTAGTAGTTTAAGTGTCTAGAGTATTACTTAGTGTCTAAATTAGCATATTTTAGTTTATAAATTGTTTGACTACTTTTAGCACTCAAAAGTACACTAAGCTTTGTTGTTGTTACCAACGAGTTTAAAATTGTAAGATGATGTGTTCAAACTTCTGTAACCCACTTTCCACGTTATGTGTTTTACTGGGCTTCATATGCTTTACGCGTGTATACATGTTCTCCTCCTTTGGTCTCTTCCTTATGTCATCCTTCGTTGCTTTCCATCGACATACATATCTAGCCCTAACCCCTGACTCCAAAGAGAAGTCGCTCTGGTGGGTGGTTGTTTGCGATGAAAGGGGCCAGTGGTGGTGATTGATGGTTCTGACGGTAACCAACATCGTTTTTCGCCATCATAAACCCTAAAATTTGTGTTTAATTAGTTGATATCTTTTTGTACAGAAGCGGTTTGAAAGTGTTAGTAGTTATTGACAGCTGCAAAGGTATGTAAAATTGCTTCCAAGGTTCGTGATTTGCATTTAGGACCAATTTTCAACAGTTTGAATTTTATGGTTTTGCCCATTTTGTTTGTCGATTGATGGAAAATTAGGGGTACAACGCTGGACCTGGCTCAGATTCAACCCGTAATTTTCATGGCACATGTCTAATTCATTTATTTTGAAGACCTTTGGCTTTATGTTTGTTGATTTTGTTTTGTTTTTAATACTAGTTGTGTTTTATTTTTGGTTTCGATTTTGCGAGACTGGTAGTTAATTATGTGGATGGCTGGATTTTGACTTTGCGATTTATGCTGTTGGTAGTGACCGGTGATGATGATGAAGACTTTAGGCTTATAGGCTTTTAGTATATCTATGTTTTATACTTAATTTTTGTTGAATATTTGATTCAACTTGTTTTTGTTCATATTTGGATGCAGGTTTTGGTTACCTACCATCAGTATATTGTTGCTACTACAAGGTTTGTTTTAATAAGGCTACTTGAATTCGTCTATGGCTGATGCATAATGTTTGCTGACTATTTGAGGTCATTTGCTCTTGACATGTTTGGATGTAGCCCTTCGTGCATTGATTCATGTTTCACTATGATCTTCATCACTTAAAATGTTGCTCTTTTTTAGTTATTATTTTGATTGTTGGGTTGACATTTTTTTTGGTAAGTAATTCTAAAGCTCTGCTTCCTCATGCCTTTATCTTATGTTTTATTGAAGCTTTTAACTTTCTTAAATTTATTTTTTTTATCATTTGAAGGTGAGGAAACATAGTTTTCAATGGTCGTTGGCCTTCTCTTTTTCTATCGAAGTTTATTGTTGGCTTTGTTTACTATAATATCTACTTTTTACCTATGATAACGAAACAATATACTATATGCTGATTTCTCATTTATTTTACGCCCGATATTATAATGACTTTTGTTGATTACATGTATTTCTGATCGTGTGGCTGTTATATGGACTTCTAATTTCATTACATTTGTATCCAATTGTGTAGGGCTTTTAATTTGTAGTTTGAGACTGTTTCGATGGAAGTTTTAGTTGAAGACAAATTGGTAGAGGGTTTAGGAGAAACGATCTGTCACACCCCAACCTACGACGGAAATGTCGAGGCGTGAACTGACTGCTCACAGCTCTCAAGGTACTATCATGTAATAATGGAAATTTCAATATTTATTTAATAATTTCAATTAAGACAAAATATTCCGTACAATATCTAAAAAAGACAAATAGTTTACCAAACAAACATAAAACATAAAAACAAAAGTCTTGTCTAATTTCTTTATCTTTATTCCTAAGCGTTCTTCCAAAACTTGATCTAACTTCACATCACACGATAACCTGCATATGCGTTAAAAATAAAGTAGATTTGTTAGCCCAAGGTTGAGTGAGTAGCACACCGGTTTTGATGTATATATATAATAAATAGTAAATGCGCAACAAAGTAAAATGAGATAAGCAATTTTGGTAGAGGGTTTAGGAGAAACGATCTGTCACACTCCAACCTACGACGGAAATGTCGGGGCGTGAACTGATTGCTCACAGCTCTCAAGGTACTATCATGAAATAATGGAAATTTCAATATTTATTTAATAATTCCAACTAAAACAAAATATTCCGTACAATATCCAAAAAACCAAATAGTTCACCAAACAAACATAAAACATAAAAACAAAAGTCTTGTTTAATTTCTCTATCTTTATTCCTAAGTGTTCTTCCAAAACTTGATCTAACTTCAGATCACACGATGACCTGCATATGCGTTAAAAATAAAGTAGATTTGTCAACACAAGGTTGAGTGAGTAGCACACCAGTTTTGATGTATATATATAATAAATAGTAAATGCGCAACAAAGTAAAATGAGCTAAGCAATTCAACCAATGAGTAAATAACTGAGCTGTCGAAAAACAAGAAGATATTATGACTGTCGTGTGATCATACTGTTATGAGATTATGCTGGACCTCTCCGAATGCGGTTCACATAAAGCAAATAAGCACATAAAAAGTAAGGTACAAATCGTTAAACACAAGTGGCAATATTTGCAGTTTACGTATTAAATAGAAGGGAAATAAACAGTAGACGTATACGCCCCCAGAACAGTTAAAAATAAGTTAAAATGGGGGAATTTGATACTCAACTCAACAAACGAACAAAAGTGAAAAGAGAAATATTAAGGATGATGATTCGCAGAAATCACACGTTGACGATAAAGCCTATAAAGAAAGATAGAATACGTAATATTATATTATTATGCGTTGACGATAAAGCCTATGAACTAGATCAGATATGAGAGTTCGATAATTATTATAATATTTATTAAGTTAATAATATATTATTAGTTCATAAAATCCTTTTAAAAATATATCATAAATATATGATAATATTTTATTATATAAAAAAATATTATATAAGTAAAATACATCTTTTAAAAATATTATTAGTTTGTCAAATTTTAAAAACACATTTATATATATATAACCAATATATATAACCATTAATATTAGTTTATGTGATATTATATATACGTATATATACATATATGTTTACATATACGTACATACACGGACGAAATATGAGAAAAGACAAGTTCACTAATCGGTTTTTAATAAATTAATTTTATTTAATCATTAGTATTATTATTATACTTATTAAAGGATTTAAAAGAAGTAATAACAAAAATAACTAAAATTTCGGGGTGGCAAGGGGTCGAACCCCCGACCTGCCCCCTATGAACCAATGACTTAACCAGCTGGGCTACCGGCGACGTGCAAACTAAATCTGATCCTATTAAATATCAACAGAAGCAGAATAACCCATATTTGATTATGAAATTCAATTAAATTACCTTAAACGATGATCGGGAAGGATGAATTGGATGCTACAACTGTCAACCATAAAGGTTTATGAATGAACAATCAAATGGCAAAACTAATGTAATTATTTATAGGGTTTAGGACGGTTAGGGGTTTGTGATGATTACTGCAAGGTTAGGTGAGCTTTTATAAACAATAAATTGATTAAAAAGTTCGTATTAAGGTTGGCTCAGACGAAAAAGGTAAAACGAATCAACGAGATTGAGCGAACACAATTAGCTTATCAGTTAGGCCGCATATGGTAAGTATAACACGAGTATAGGTCAAATTTCCATAAACATGACGAGAATTGAGGTCCAAGACAACCCAAATGTATACGGGTTTGTGAATTGGGTTAACGGGTTCATGTTGGATCTGGGTAATTGGATTATTTGAATCAAAATCACAAGATTTGCACATTAGTCCCTATGGTTTGAAGATGGATACATTGTGAGGTAAGAGTTTGGTTTTGGGTCAAAATTGTCTATTATGGAAAGTTAAAAATATATAATATATAATTAATAATAATATAATAATAGTTTATTTTCTCAATAAATGCGGTAAAATTTCCCGATCATCAAAGTGGGTCGGGTTTTATTAAAGATATAGTTTTCGAAAAGTCCGAGTTGTTACACGATCAACTAGAAAACGATGAGCAATGCTATATATGCAGGTTATCGATATGGAACAAGAGCTCCACGCATTACGAATTCAATCGGATGAGAGTCCGATGCGTTTCGTTAAGCTTAAAGAAACCACAATAAACTTAGGCTATGTGTAGTGGAGGGGCTACAAAATGGGGCGTTTTGCGACATTTGACGCTCAGTATATATATATATACATACATATATATATATATATACACCACTTGTCGCCCCACTTATCGCCTAGGAGGCAGTGCTTTCTCCACTTATCGCCCCCATTGCGCATACTCTTACAAGGGTTATTGTAATTGAGCTTAAAGAAACTACAATAACCTTACAAGGTTCACTATGTCAGCATCTTTGTAATGTTCCATGTCAGCATTTTTCAAAACAGATGTTGCTTTGCTTTTATGTGCCAAATAGGCTAGCATTATAGTGATAGTTGTGTATATGAACTTTGTAGCAATTTATTAAAAATACAACAGCTCACACATATGCTTTGACTTCACGTTGCATTTTCGGTGCCAATTCACTTTGCATTCTCGGTGCCAATCTTAATTTGGAATTTGTTGGAAAGTGTTCAATGGGTTTTGTCTTGTTGATCCGTTGTTTATATGAAATCTGATTTTATTACTACTGCGGGGAACAAAGGTGAGGAGTTGTATTTAACCGTTCCAACCATGACAGTGCTAAGGCTTCTAAATGCTAGTTATAAAATTTAAATTTAAATTAAATTCCACCTTTAATTTTAAAACAATATCCGGCTGCGATTTCATTTCCTCAAAGATTTTGGTTAAAAAAAAGGTATTACGACATGCGTTCAACTTTAACTAAAAAAATTAATTTGTTACAAGTGTCGCGTAACGTCATTGTCATGTAACAAGCGTACTACTTAATTATCATGTTATGGTTTAACTTAAATTTGATCATGGGAGCCGCTATTTATACATCCATAAAGGTTTTAGAGAGGGTGTTGTAAGAGAGGTGTTCGAGTAGCAAAAAGGGTGTTTGAGTAGACAATGCTTTAGGCTATGGTTTAATGGTGTTCCTCCTAGGAGCATAGCTTCCTTTGACGATCTCTACCAAAACTTCTTGACCAACTTCACACACCAAAGAAGGTGCACCAAGAACGTTTCGGTCTTACAGGATCTCGGAATCTTCATGGATAGATACAAAAAAGAATGCCTCAATTGTAGCGGTGCTTTTGAAAAAAATGCACGTCTTAGGCTACATAAATGCCATCAAGGCAAAGAACCCTAAATGACAATTTCACGAGAGCATTCCCCAAACAATGGAGGAAGCATTCGAGAGAACTGAAGCTTACCTTCAGGGAGAAGAAACTTTGAATAACCAAGAAACGCGGAACCTCGATAACTGAAACTGGAAAAATCATTTCTCAGAAGGAAAGAAGCCTTGTTTCCAATCCTTTGTGGATAGGCATCCACCGAGACACTATGAGCATAGAAGGTCAGAAGATTGAAGCCAACCTTCTCGTCAACAAAACACTTAGAGAATGGGAAGCTAGTCTTCACTGTTATGACCAAAACTTGATAAGAAATCTAGGCAACCAAGGAAGTTAAACACAACTTTCGGCCTCCTCGTCCCCTACCTAAGTCGGCCAATAAACATGATGCAGGCAAGTTTTGCCTCTTTCTCAATGATATGACCATCACACCAATGACTGCTTCCAATTGTAGAAACATATAGAAGAAGCTGCCCAAAGCGGCGAGTTAGCTCACTTACTCAAAGATCCAAAAGATGCCAAAGGAGGTGGGAAGAAGGTGTTTGGGGTTATTATGATTCAAATTTGCAACAAAAGGCAACGAACACTTGCTTGAAACCAGCAATGCATATGTTTCCCTCCCACTGATCCTCATAACAAAACCACAACACCTGTCACTGTAGAAGCTGAATTAGATGGTGTTGGTGCATTTTGTGACCGTCGCTATGCAATTCTGACCAGCGGAACGCCACAGGCGAAGTTAGCACAACTTCGCCTTAGGCGAAGTTAGAACAACTTCGCCAACGGCGAAGTTGTAACAACTTCTGCCTTAGGCGAAGTTATCACAACTTCGCCAACGGCGAAGTTAGCACAACTTCGCCTACTGAAGCCCAGGCCCGTGAATGTTTGTCTATATATAGTTGTGTCTTGTTTAGTTTTAGGAATCGAGAAATCAGTGTGTGTTTGAGCAGCTTGTTTATTGAGAGAGAGTAAGAGACTAGAGTCGTGTGAGACGACCCGAGGTAGAGCTCACCTCGGGTCAGTCGTGTTTTCTGTTTTTGTTACGGTATGTAACGTGATTATTTTATATATGAATCTGCAGATTTGTTTATCCCGTTCTAGTATTTGTTTGTGTATTTGATCGTGTACGTGTTTGTGTTATTTGTCTGTACACCATAAACGAGTCTAGGAGGATTCCGCACTCCTAGACCTCGTGCGGATCTCGTATCGATCGCCGACGTCCCCGGGGGGACCTACAAGACTCGTTTATGGTGTACAGACGAATAACACAAACACGTACACGATCAAATACACAAACAAATACTAGAACGGGATAAACAAATCTGCAGATTCATATATAATAATAAAACACGTTACATACCGTAACAAAAACAGAAAACACGACTGACCCGAGGTGAGCTCTACCTCGGGTCGTCTCACACGACTCTCACTAGGTTTGTTCTCTCTCAACACACAACTTTCTAAAATTACTGGATGTCTAAAACTAAACAAGACACAACTATATATAGACAAAACATTCACGGGCCTGGGCTTCAGTAGGCGAAGTTGTGATAACTTCGCCTAAGGCAGAAGTTGTTACAACTTCGCCGTTGGCGAAGTTGTTCTAACTTCGCCTAAAGCGAAGTTGTGCTAACTTCGCCTGTGGCGTTCCGCTGGTCTGAATTGCATAGCGACGGTCACAAAATGCACCAACAGTCTCCCCTTTGACCGTTGCTCTCAATTCTAACAAACACAAAAGATCATCTGTTACAAAACATGCACCAACAGACTCCCTCTTAACTGAAGATCTTCTGTTTGCTCATCAACCAGCCGTGTCTGAAACTGTCCTGTAGCTTCACAAATCTACCAATCACCCAGCGTCTTCCATATCAGATCTCCCCTTCAGTGTAAGCATCTCCGACTATAACGATTGAGGTCTTTGAAATGCATGCATCCTCGTGCCAATAGATCATCTCAACCAATCACGTGAGTCCATCTGACTTCACCAACACATGAAGTTGGGCTTCCTCCACAACTTCACCAACTCGTCGGCATACGATAAGGTTTAATCTTCAACTACTCAACATCAAGTGATCAGTTTCATCACAAAACCACCTTGACAGAATCTAACACATGACCATTAATTAATCTGAAGCATCTTCAATCACCAGGGATAACGATCAGGAACATAAACACTTTAATTGCCGGTTAAATCCAACTTGTTCCAGAATCTTCACTCTAATAAATATGCATCACGTTTCAGGATCCAATTCTCGAACGCCTTGAAGATAACATAAATAATATGCTCTGACCGCAATCCAGTAATGACGAAAAACCTTCAGTTCAATTTGACTTTCTTCGGTTGGTCACCACGAACAACAACAATTTCCTTTCCCACAAACACCCGAATATGTGTCAATATCCAGTTTCAAACAATATCCCATTCACAACCTCAACTCCAAATCAGAGTTGACACGTATTTGTTCACACGTAAGACCAAAAGATAACAAGATCACTCGTTGATGGAACAACATCTTCGGTCTCACAATAATCGTGTACACCTGGCCATACAGACGAAAACTCCAAAATACTTTTTTTTTTTTTTCGTTAACTTCGCCTAAAGTTAACATCGCCTGGCCATAACTTCGCCTGGCTATAACTTCGCCGAGAAGTCAACTTCGCCTAAAGTCAACTTCGCCTGTTCATAACTTCGCTTCTCCTTATATCTTCGCTGAAACCCTACGAACAGTGACGGCAACTTCGCCTGATGAACAGCAACTTCGCCTGATGAACAATTAACTTCGCCTACGGCGCTGTTCGGCCAGAAACGCACAGAAACGTGCCAGAAACACCAAAACGCAGATCTCGAACCATAGCGTAAGAGCCTAAGGCTTTGATACCACTTGTAGGTCCCCCCGGGGACGTCGCCGATCGATACGAGATCCGCACGAGGTCTAGGAGTGCGGAATCCTCCTAGACTCGTTTATGGTGTACAGACGAATAACACAAACACGTACACGATCAAATACACAAACAAATACTAGAACGGGATAAACAAATCTGCAGATTCATATATAATAATAAAACACGTTACATACCGTAACAAAAACAGAAAACACGACTGACCCGAGGTGAGCTCTACCTCGGGTCGTCTCACACGACTCTCACTAGGTTTGTTCTCTCTCAACACACAACTTTCTAAAATTACTGGATGTCTAAAACTAAAAAAGACACAACTATATATAGACAAAACATTCACGGGCCTGGGCTTCAGTAGGCGAAGTTGTACATAACTTCGCCTATGGCGAAGTTGTGATAACTTCGCCTAAGGCAGAAGTTGTTACAACTTCGCCGTTGGCGAAGTTGTTCTAACTTCGCCTAAGGCGAAGTTGTGCTAACTTCGCCTGTGGCGTTCCGCTGGTCTGAATTGCATAGCGACGGTCACAAAATGCACCAACAGATGGCTTCCTCATAGACGGGGCGGGCATACATGGATTTTGTGGCGGTAACATAGGTAATGTATGAAAGGTGCTTTCTACAACTCCCATAAGAGATCAATAAACAACTCCAACACACAAACCATTCAATATAGAGCTTCATTGGGGAAACGGGTAATTTAACTAGGGAAGCTTACCTTAGATGTCCGTTTCAGATTCGAAGATCTTTCTAGAGTTGAAAAGCTTCCACAGTTGTTAGGTATCCTTCCAGCTATAATGTACTCATAGGAAGGATTGGAATTGCCACTTTTGATGCAATAGTTTCAATAGCTCACGGTATGATGAAGCTTCCAACTCTGGGAGGCATAGCCACCATAGTACCAACACCAGAAGCTCTACTCATAGCAGGCATAAAAGAGTCCTGGTATCTAGATAATGATATGGAATTTAGCCTTGTCTAGGAGATAAGCATTAAGCCGAGTTACCTTGAACAAACTATCAAAGTCAATAATAACCTACCTTTTCAAACGAAGAGCAAGCTTATAACTTTGTTACAAGAAAGCTAAGATGTTTTTTCATGGAACCCAAATGATATGACAGGGGTTCTAAGGGAATCATCTGAACATTCTGTGAACATTTCATCCAACATAAACCATTCACTCAGAAGAAAATAAGATTGGCAGCTGAAAGAAGCCCAACTTCTTGAAACGGTAGACAAGCTTGTTAAAGCCGATATACTTCTAGAAGTAGTTACCATTCTTGGTTTGCAAACCCGATTATGGTTACCAAATTCCAATGGATCTTGGCAAATTTGTGTAGATTTTAAGAACCTCAATAAAACATGTCCTAAGGATAGTACCCTGCCATAAATCGATTGGAAGGTGGATTCCCTTACAGGATCCGTTGATAAATGCTTCCTGGACGCCTATAAGGGTTACTACCAAATCGCGATGAAAGCAGAAGGCGAAGAAAGGACAACTTTCGACACCAACAAAGGCATTTTCTGTTATAAGAAGATGCCCTTCGGTTTGCAGAATGCTGGAGTCACTTACTAACGGTTGACCGAAAACAATTTCTCTGAGAAAATCAGAAAGAACATGGAAGCATATGCTGACGACCTGGTCATAAAAAGTAATAGTGAAGAAGCAATGATCAGCGACATCGAAAAAACATTCCAATACCTCAAAAGCATCAACATGAAGCTTAATCAAGTAAAATGTTCATCTGGTTTCAAAGAAGGTAAGTTCTTGGCTTACCCAATTGATAAGCAAAGCATAAAGGCTTACCCCAGTAAGCTACATGTTGTTCTTGAGATGAACTCGCAGAATATAAAGAAAGAGGTTCAAAGCCTCAATGGTAAGATCGCTGCTCTTAAACAATTCCTTTCAAATCAGCAAAAAAATCTTTACCTTTGTTCAAAACTTTGAAAAACTGTAAATTATAAGAAAGACTTCTAGTGGACTAGTGAGATAGAAGATGCCTTCCTAGCTATGAAAAAGAACCTAGCTTCCTTGCCTACTCTAGCAGCTCCTCAAGCAGTAGAAACAATAATCATTTAACTGTCTGCAGGGTGAGAAGTTATGAGCTCAGTGCTTATTGTTGAGCGTAACAAGGTCCAAATTCCGATATACTTCATCCAATAGAGCATTAAAAGAAGTTGAGATCAACTACACACTCATTGAGAAGCTGACATTACACTGGGCTCATGAGATGAAGGTTGTCACCAACAAATCAATAAGATCCTTATTGAAAAGCCTGGAGATTGCAGGAAGGTTAGCCAAGCGTGTCAGGACTGAATTTCATGATTACAATTACTGGAATCAGACAAGAACACATGAAACACAATTATGAAGACCCTAGAATTTGGCCAGCGGAATCAACCAAAAATAGTATATTGCTAATAATAGTAAGTGACTGAAGAACAAAGACACAAATAACTCAAAGTTGTCCATTATCATTAATATTCAGAAAGATACACAGAATACTTAAGGCTTTAGATGGAATAAATTTCAGGTGCGGCCATCGATAATATTTAGGATAGGTGTTAGAGGCCTCCTATTAATGTGACCTAATCATTCTATTTATAGGCCCTGACATTCCTTTTAGAAATTCTAATCATTACAAAAAATTCTTAAAATAATTACAAGTGTAAAACAGGTCTTCGATCATACATTTTCTTTTGTCGAGCAGGGCTTCTAAGACCTTGTAATCCTTGAGTATGTTCGGAACATTACTTCAAGTAGAATTTTACTTAGAATTTTTTCCAATGAAAATACTCCTCTCAAGCAAGCTTCATCTTTATGATCAATCCCAACTTTGCTCAGAAAGATCCTACGAGTAAACAAGTTCTTACTCGAATCTCTTCAATCTTCACGTAGAATTATTAGAACAAAATGAGTATACTCGGTTACTATAGATTGCTCGAGATTGAACTTTGCTTGGAGTAAGATTTAGTATAATTTCATAAACTTCCTACCAACAAGCTTTGAGATTCATCTTTATTCCATTCTTGCTCGACCCACTAGGTTACTCGGCGAACTTAGTTTAACCAAAGATATATCAAGGGTTTATACGGTAGAAACCATGCTTGATAGAAGACCTAACCTTGCTTGACGAAGTGTGGCTTGCTCGAAACTAACACTTAGAATATTTTTTGAAGATTATCTTGCTCGGATAAGATATCTTGCTCGAGGAAGTAAAAATCTTGCATTGAGTGCCTGAGTTTGCTCGAGTTTCATACATAGACAATTCTGGGGAGGTTGAGAAGATTCCAATATTTCCTTTAGACCCAACAATCTCCCACTAGATAGGAACAAACTCAGATGCACCAAAATATACCTGGATTACATACACTTGTCAAAATACACATAAAATTCTTCAAAATAGTAAATTACATTGCATAAAAAGAAATGAGTACATGTTCAAATTCTGCCACTTGGCTATTACACATCAAAATAAACAAAAATTACATCAAAGATAAAATACGAGAAACTAATATATAGTATTCAAGATATGATTCTTGTATTTCTTCTTTCATATTTTTCATCCTGTCAATCCAGTCATTTCTGACTATAGCTGCTCTTCATTGGAACATTGTGAGCTCTTGATAAAACTGAGGATCTTTAGGTAAGTCCCACTCAACAATATCCCATAAGTCAGCAATGTGCAGGTACTGCAGCTCATAATCATAACTGATTACTCCCAAAAGTTGTCCAATGGAGTTCATATGAAGAAAAGCTTTTTTTTGGGTTTCTTCATATTTGAGTTTATTAAGTTTAGTGATTCTTCCATTCTTTTGCACTTATGCATTTGGTTTCATCATTTCTCTTTTCATGCTTACAGATTCTCTAATGTTCCACTTCAGTTTGCCTTGAAGAAGCTTGGAAGCAATCAGCTCAAGGTTCTTCAACTTTCTCCTAAAATTTTCAACTTTAGTTGGCTCCAATCTTCTCTTACTCTTGAACATAGGAAATCCCTTTCTGAATTGTTCCTCTAAATACTTTGCCAGATAATTATTTTGAGCCCTTGCAAATTTGTTCCTTTGTTGATAATCAAATAATTTCAATTTTGCAAGTTTTGAGATTTTCTCAACTAGAAAAGTCTCTGAAATCATCTTTATACTTTATGGATCTCACCTTTCCACTTTTCATGATTGCCTTCAACTCACCAAATTTAGAACCATAGAACAAGTCTTTAGGCAAATCTTCAGTTGTTTCGGGACTTGGTTCTCTTCCAATGGTGGCTATGGTAGTAGGAACATGTGATCTTGATGTTGAAGGATGAAATGATGAAGATCCAGCTTGTCGGCTGACAAATCCAGATCTCTGAGTAGCTTTAACAATATGATCTTGAACTTCAACTGATTTTCTGATAGTTCCAACTTTGAGTTTTGTAAGCTCAAGATCATTTGCATATAATTTGTCTATTTGCTCTTTAGAAAGCTTGATTGGCATTTTATGGCTTCTTTCTCTCACAGACAAGTATTTAATCTTTTTCACCGTTTCTTCATCATGGGCAGGACCATCTTCATTTTCTTCAACTTCTAGATTTTCTTTTTCAGATATCTTCACTTCTTCCCTTTTTCTTTTTCTCTCTTTGACTTGTTTAGAAAAAGAAGGTTTAGATTTTTAGGAGCAGATTGTTCATAATCATTCATTTTCTTGTGAAACCTTTCAACTTGAATGTAGAATAAATAAATCTTTTAATTGATTCCATGCCAATCTTTGGATATCTTATTCTCTCCATTCTCTTGTTCTTAACAACCATCTCATTTGCTCAGCCATGTTTTTAGAGGAAAATTTCTCATCTTTCTTCTTTTTATCTTTTTCTTTCTTAAATTTAGACTGTTTTGATTTCTTGGAGGAGTTAACTTCACTTCTTTTAATTCTTCATTGTACTTATTGACCTCATTATCAGATATCATCTTCATTTGAGCTCTAGAAAGTTTATCAATCATAGCTTCATCAAATCCTTTGCTTCTTAACAATCTTCTCAATAAATTAGCCATATCATCAGAAAATATTGGCTCTTCTTAGCCTTTTTCTTATTTTGCTTCTTCTGATTTGGTTTAGGAGGTTTAGATGAGGAAGTTTTCTCAGTAGATAATTTCAGCAAAGTTTCTTTGTGTTGTTCAACAACAACTTTATCTTCTTCATTGATTCTTTTTTAAGCATTTGGAACTTAGCTTCCACCTTCTTCTTCGACATTAATTTAACTGTTTCATATGGGTAATCCTTTTCTACAAGAAAACCCTTCTTGCCACCAAACTTTTCAACTCTTTTTCCCTTTCTTCAGCTTCTTTTTTAGCTTCTTTTTCTCTATTTCTTTCTTTAAGTTAAGCTCTTCTTTGTTTCTATCCATCATGACTTCATAAAGCTTGTCAAGATCTTCATGTGACATATTGTCTATGTGAGAAGGATCATAATTGTTGCTTATTACGAAGTTCATTTTTCTATTTTTCATTCTTAATTTCTCCTCCAAAGCATTTTAGATATTCATCTATCATATTCTTCCATCAAATCTCATTCCAAAATTTAGTAAAGCTTGGATCCTTGGATGTTGTCTTCTAACATCATCCGTCCTTCTCTGAATATTTTCAATATGTTCCTGTAACACCCCGTGACCGCAGCGAAAACGTAAACGGGATGCAACAGACACCTCTGATATCAACCACATTGTTTATAAAGAAAACCGAATGCATTAATATACTTTAACATTACATTATCTCATCTTTCTTTACCGTCTAGGTGATACACACATCATACAATACGGTTCATAATTCTATCTGTTATAATGTATCCTAACGTCCAGCACGCAAACCTTACACACATCAAGCACTTAGCACGTAATCAATCACTTTATCTTAGTTGTACCTGAAAAGCATGTGAGAAAACGGGTCAACTACGAATAGTTGGTGAGGTTCACAATTTTAGTAAACCATGATAAATTCATATCATAATATAATATTATCTGGGGACACTGTTAACCCATAAACACCTTTAATAACCTCTGGGGACACTTTTAACCCAGAACACTTCCAATAACCTCTGGGGACACTGTTAACCCAGAACACTTCCAATAACCTCTGGGAACATTGTTAACCCAGAACACTTCCAATAACCTCTGGGGACACTGTTAACCCAGAACACTTCCAAAACCTCTGGGAACTCTGTTACCCCAGAAACACATTTAATAACCTCTGGGAACTCTGTTACCCGAGAAACACATTTAATAACCTCTGGGAACTCGGTTACCCCAGAAACACATTTAATAACCTCTGGGAACTCGGTTACCCCAGAACACATTTAATAACCCCTGGGAACTCGGTTACCCCAGAACACATTTAATAACCTCTGGGAACTCGGTTACCCAGAACACTGTTTCGGGCCTTACACTGTTAACAACTCAGACAATTACCATCTTAATTCATTACCGTACGATTCCCGTACAATAAACATTATATAAATACGTTCATTTCCATGCGATCAGCATGTACTTAAACACTTTGATAAAAACATGCTTTCCGCCCCGGGAAAATATTTGAAAACAATTCAGAAAAAGGGGCTCGTGAAACTCACCTTAGCACATGCAAGCAGGTAACAACAATCAATATCAGTTAACACGTCCAATCTGTAATATGATCCCTACGATCATTATTATACAATTATTGTTTATATAATCTTTAATCTTATCAATCGGTACATCTGGGGACTCTGTTAACCCAGTACTGTACCTGTTCCGGGGGCAATGTTAACCCAGAAATACTTCTCCGGACTCAGATTGTGATGTCGTTTAGAGTTCCATGGTCACAATTTCTATTAATCGTTTTCTCGTCTTGCGTGCCTAGCATGAATATCCGTTTTATGTTTCAAAAATGAGTTTGGTCAAACACGACCCGAAAATAGTGGTTGTCTGATAATTTAATTTAAAATGTGAAATTATAGCTCGGTTTAGACGTCCCGATTGGCCGCGGGACTCGTTTCCGTCTTTGGCGTACTGGAAACCGTTAAAATCGGTTAAAAATACCCAAATCATCCGACTTATTTTCGGATGATTCATTTTTACTTGCTGAACTCATTAAATGAAAATAGTCCATTTTTAAGGTTTTTATACACCAGTCAGCTCGCTTAAGCGAACTTCACCGGTTTATGCGTTTTAACTTTAAAAGTTTGATAATCAGCACGATTAATTATCCGTTTACTCTCGGATCTTGAAATTTTGTACAAATCACTTTTTAATAGTGGGGAATTTTATAAAAATATTTCCAGAATTAATGCTTATATTTAAAAGTTATTTATCTATTTTTAAACACCATTTAAACACTAAATATGTCGTAAATACCAAACGACCTTAGAAAAATCCCAAATTTCTCCTGGATGTCCCCTGCCATCCACATAGTCCCCTGTAATTTTTCCAAAACCAAAATCTTCTTTTAAATGCCATTTTTACTAAAACCGAGCTAGAAATCTCTAGAACTCGTTTAACCGAAAAGCCTACTTAGACTTCTCCAACGGACCTCAAATTTTGTGTGTGACTTATACATGATATGAAAAGCGTATCCACAATTTTGCAGAATTTTTCATGATTTTTAACTATTTTCACCATTTTTGGCCAAAACCGAGCATTAAATTCACCAAATATTCATCCTTCATCCAAAAATTACCAAAAATTCACAGAACTCATATTTCCATGTGTTTAACACCTCTGTAAAATTTCGTGACCTAACTCTAAACGACCAACAATCTGTCCAAAAACACAAACACCGACAAAAACCGAATATACCTTTCGTTTTCCGCCACTACAAGCTACAAACTCATCTTTCCGCCTTATCTACCACTAAATACAGAGCCTACAAACAACATACCACAATACCAAGCAAGTTACACTCACGATCAAGCCATTTCTTTCATGGTTACGGTTATGATACTAAAACAAAGATTTTAACCGTAAAAATTCGTTTTTGACTCGTTTAACTCATTTCTTGGACCAAGATCCTTTGTATAACCCGTATACATCACTTGATCATGCAAGAATCGGTTTCATCTCGGGTTTTCACCATTTTTCATTTGAAACCTCATTTTCTTGAAAGAAAACTTAAGAAAAGAAGATAAACACGATTACTACTCGGTTTTTACCTTGTGTTCTTGCTTGAAAACTCAGGTTTTTGATCAAAGGTTTGAGATAGTTGAAGGTTTGTTGAGTTGGGTGTGTGAAAAAAGAAAATGAATGGTTTGTGGGTGTGTGTGAGTTCCGATCGGAACTAGTGGATGGGTGGGGTGGGACCCACTTGTTCAATCTAGTCCACTCATTTGGATTTCCATGATCTGGATAATGTTTTGTATAATCTGGTTCAGTTCGTTTTTCGGTTAAACGTTTAATTCGGCTTAAAACGAGGCTAAAACGGTCGTTTTTCGGCTTAAAAATGAAATTTATATAAAACCGATTTAACAAACTTTAAAAAACTTAAACCATGACTTTTATTAACTTAAAACATCATATTATTAATTATCGCGCATCTTTTTCGGCTTGATCGATCATCTCTTGCTCGGTTTGGTATTGAAGGTTTCGTTTAATGTACCGACGTACCATTAAATCGAAATTCTTTTTCTGTGCCGTACTTTACTTATCCCGAAGCATTAATGCTTCGTAAAATCACTAAATATTATAGATATCGTCTATAATTGAACCCTCGATTCGTTCGGGTTTCAATAACTATCGATCGATTGATCGCATATTCAATACGATGAATTATATATTCACGTACAATCAATACAGTGAACCATGTATTCTCGTACAATTACTATGGTAATTCATGTACCCGACGTTAAATATAACGTAACTATTGTCTACCTGTTAGGGTATACCTGGTTTCGTCGGAATCGTTACAGTTCCTCAGTCATGTTAACTTGAGGGCTCTCATGTTTAGTTTCCACTTCTAGTTCTCCTCTAGCATCTTCATCAATTAGCTCATCAGATAGGTAATCAAGAGCACATATATGTGGCTCATCTTGATGTGGAATATCAGTTTTCTTCAACAATTTCTCAAGATGTGCTTTCCCTATCTTTGTGCCCATAGCAGTAGTCTTTTGTCTTTTAGACCTAGGAACAACAATAGGAATATCGTCAAACACATAATCAGTACCAGGCATAAATTTCCTTAATGGAACAACCTCAATAGGCTCTTAATCAGCAGGAACATCCTAGTTTGACTCATGTTGAATAGGCACAAAAGTAGTAGTTCTTATTTTCTTTATGGCATAATGTACTATGTGCTCTTGCCATTCTTTCACAATTTTGATTACTCTTGCAATTACTTCTTCAAGATTTTTCTTTGCTTCCTTCTCAGTGTTTGTTTCAACTTCTCTATTTTCATCAACTTTTTCTTTTTGATCTTCATCTCTTTTAACTCAATAAGGGATTCTAGGATCTCTTGGAGTATCTATTTATCACCCTGGATTACAGTTTCTTTTCAGTTTCAGCTTGTTCAAACAATATCATCTACTAATCAATTTCCTTCTCAGTTAACATAAAATTCAGAAACTCCCTTTCTGAATGTGTTACTAAGTAGCTTTGTAATTTATCTAAGTAGCTTTGTAATTTATCTATATTAATTAAGTGCAAAAAGTAAATTCAATGATTTGGTTGCTTGGTTTGATTTAACAATAAAAAGTAAAAACAATTTAACAAGTTTAAAAGCAATATGAGAAAACATGCCTTCCCTCGGTTTCAGGTTTCTACAAATGTCAAAGTTAATGTTTAAACTGAGATGAACAATAGATAAAGTTCGTGTTTATGTAAACTATTGCGTTAATTGAAGATCAAGTACTTGGATTATATAACGCAAGGTAATCATTCAAAAATCAATTAGTTTATCCAACCCCGAATCCCTTCCGATTAATCTCAATTGCTTAAAACACCAAGAACTGACGGTTTAGAACACGAACTCAATAAACTAACAATCTATCAATCAATGCATAAACACCATAATACTAAAATCAATAAGATCAAACTATTATCTCAGAAATTGCATAAAATTCAACCAAACATTCATAAGTAAACCTTACAATCCGAGGGAAAACTGTAAGGCCTCGTTACCGGTTTCCCTACTTTCGTGTTGGATTTACTCATAAACGCAGTTCTAATATCAGAGTTAATTAAAAACATTCGCGGAATATAAAATCTTTAATAAAACATTTCATAACAATTCAAAACTTGTCTTAAACAACCAACTTGTCTTTCGAAAACTAAGTAATTAAAACATAACACGCTCTGAGCCTTCCGATGCCAGTCTCTTATTCAACGCCACGTGTCTCCTCAAGCGAGCTGCCTCATCCTACTCACCTGCGTGCATACTAAAAGTCAGCTACGCTGAGTGAGTTCTAGTTAATCATACATTATACAATACACACAAACTTATATTCTTTCATTCATACTTTCATACTTTCTTTTGTACTAACTTGCTTTCATATCTTACGTTATAAAGAGCATTACGCCCTACATTCCTCGAGTATTATTAGGGCTCGGTACCCTCCTTCCTCGAGTATTATTAGGGCTCGGTACCCTTCTTCCTCGAGTATAACTAGGGCTCGGTACCCTCTTTCCTCGAATATTAGTAGGGTTCGGTACCCTCTTTCCTCGAATATTAGTAGGGTTCGGTTCCCTAGTTCTCGAATATTAGTAGGGTTCGATTCCCTCTTCGTTACCATACAACCATACATCATACCTCGAGTATTATTAGGGCTCGGTACCCTTTTCGTAACCATACAACCATACAACCATCCTTTCCTTCTTTTATTAACTTTATCACGTTCATACACATAAGTATACATATCATACTTACCTTAAACATAACGTTACAACCTGACAGTACGTGCAATATCCGAAGATCGTTCACGTACCATCAAGCAATCATTCATACATTTCACATTATTCACATAAGGCATACACTTATCTCTTAGGATAAGCGTATTAACAAACATATTGAGTATGCACACAGCCCCGAAAACATAACACATAAATGGGGCTAGAAACTCACCTGGATCCTGTTACGCTCTCAGTTAATCGTTATTCCCTTCTTGAGCTGTGCACGGCTAACTGTATAATATTTACATGTATCAATTAACTACTACTACTACTACTACTACTCATGTTGTATTTCTATTTTTATATAACCCACAACGAACGGGGGTCCGGGGGCAGCGCCCCTGGCAGTGGGGTTGTAGGGGCCGCAGCCCCTAGCAGGGTCCAAGGGGCAGAGCCCCTGGCTGGGGTCGAGCTGCCATGTCAGCTTGGAAAAATTTTATTTACATTAACTGCCTTAACACATTTTTCATTAGGTTTTTCATTTATTTTGTTATTTGCTAACTCCAGCGAACTTATCATTAAGCGAACTTAACAATAAGCGAACTTAACATTAAGCGAACTTATCGTTAGCGAACTTAAGCATAGGCGAAGTTAGTGTTCGGCGAAGTTAACCCTAGGCGAACATATGCCAGGCAAAGTTGAGCATTAGCGAACTTAGCCTTAGGCGAAGTTATCATGGGCGAACTTATCACCAGGCGAAGTTACAGTTTGGCGAACTTGGTCTTAGGCGAAGTTAACCTTGACAGCGAACTTATTGTGGCGAAATTGTCAGGGGCGAACTTGGCTGGCGAACTTGCATGAAGGCGAAGTTGGCTTGCAGGCGAAGTTATTCAGCATTCGCCTCTGTTCAATCTTAATCATCAAAATCACCCTTATTTCATCGAGAATTTCTTGGATATTACGTTAACTAACTCCGCGATCATTCCCATGGCCTAGTTCGGGTAAAACTTAGCCCGGAAAGACATTAAGTTTGGACCTTTCGGCTTAAAACGTTCAATACTAGTTTAAGGGTTCATTTAATCGAGCCGTTTCCATTTCTGGGTTCATTACACTCATATTCACTATCAAGTTTATAACTTTATCTTTCGTTTATACTCGATCTATTCTAGGTTCAAGTTTCAAGACTAAACGTGTATAAAAATGTAAACTTTAAAGATAAAACGGCTTACCTTTATACGTTCTTCGGTCTCGGTTAGCTTGCTTAAGGGCTCTAGATCTTGTATCTATCTTGAATCGCGTGTGCTTGCTCGGACCTCACCTCTCTTTCTCTCGGCCGAAATATGGTGTAGTGTATGTGTGTGTGTTTTGAATGTATAGAGAATAAGATGGCAATGAATTATGGTTTAGGGTTTAAGGGTGATTTAAGGAGGTATTTATACCCCTTAAGGCTCATGGACCTAAGGCCCATTACCCTTATTCCATCTTAATTAAATCCAAGTCCATGATTTTTTCCATATTAGACGTTAGTTAATATTATTATACGCAAGACAATTTAACGCAACCTTCTTTATTTATTATTAGAATATTTAGGATGTTACAAAAACACAAAGGGATTTAGCCGAGCATGATTCGGTTCATCATTCCTTCAATTATAGTAGTCATACGAATTGAAAATAAGTGTTTTATGATTACACAACTCACAATTGATCAATGGCACCCCAAAATCGCCTCTAGGTCATCCACAATGAAAATATAATGATAATCATTCCAAAAGCCGTCCAAAATACGAGTTAATATGGCATATACAAAATTCTGCGACACGCCCACCGTAAGCTACAGTGGCCACCGTAGCTTACGGTGGCTTCCAATTGCCTACGGTAGGACAAAACTGCCTTACAGGAGTCATTTCCATCCTGCTTCCACCGTAGCTTACGGTGGGCACCGTAAGCTACGTTAGCTCCAAAACTCACTTCTTGTTTTTGTCATAACTTTCTTGTTCCAAGTTCGTTTTCTTCACCGTTTTCGCCCACATCTCGTAATTTCATCATCTAACATCTCATACATGCAATTATACGAGTAAACGTAGTTATCTAATTCCACAAGATAAACCGATTAAATGCATGATTAGTAACGGTCTTAAATCACTTAAGGGTTGTCCAATGGACCACCCGACACATTCCCACACTTACCAGTTGCTTGTCCTCAAGCAACTCAATCATTCAAAGTTAATCGTTAACTCATTCAATAAAACACATTTCGATTAAGGTCCCAAGTCATACCCTTTTCCCACATGTTTTGTAATTGCACTATTAATGCATTTATTTATCAAATCTAGAAATTCAACCAAACCTAACACGTTTCATGTTTTTCTTTCATGCAACACGCCCCTCTTGAACATTCCACTCAATACTTTTCTCAAAGCTAGCATAATGTGCTAGTACACCCAAATACATGTGTGCCAATCTACTATAATAAGCTTGTGTAACTATCAAACCTCCACCTAATGAATGCATAGACACTCGCACAAATCAAGTGTCAATCCCTTCGATTTCACCTGGATCTTAATTAATCATGTCATAACTCACACAGATTTATGTGTCGACAAGAGAGTTAATGACGGGTTGCTATATTTAGAAAGATATCCGTTTGTTAAAGGCGGAATCAATAACAAACATACGGTTGCAATGAATAATCAAAGGTAGAAAGCACACACAGGATTCACTCAAAAGATTTCCATTTAAATAAGATTAATCATACAAAAGGATAATCTATTTAGGGTTTTCTAGGAATCCTAAGACAGCCGTCACTTTCTAGAAAATATTCATTCTTATCCGAAAGTGTAAAGGCTTATCCGTATTGTGCTCTCTGTCGCCTTTAGCGGCGTGCCCTAAATATTCTATTTATAGGCCTGCCAACCCAGGACAGCTGTCATTCCTTCTAGAAACCCCCAAATACAATCATACATACTCAGATTACATATTCAAAATAAACTAAGTGTAAAACAAGTCTTCCGGGTAGGCTTTGCATCAATCTTGTCTTTCCGAGTATGCTCGGCCATCCTTCATAACTTGGTAACATAGAAGTGTGCTCTGGATCAGTTTCCGGGTAGACTTTACTTAAAGAGTATTTCACTAAGTAAAATACTCACCGAGTAGACTTCAGTCTTCTAGAATTTGCCAGACTTTGCCCGACAACTCCTTACGAGCAACCTTGTTCTTCAATGATCCATTTCAGCTCTTTGCTATAAAATAACTTATTAGCAAAGTGTACTCGGGAGTACTGTTCCTTGCTCGAGCTGAACCTTACCCGATATTACTTAGAGATATTCCTTTAGATTATCAAGCATACTTGGATCATACTTATTAATGAATACCTTGCGCGGTCTTCCAATCACTTGGCTTCTTGGACTTGGTTAACCAAACCTTACTCGGAAGAGTAAAATACTTGGTTCTGAAGAACAGACTTGCTTGATAAAGTGAACTTTGCCCGGATTTACATAAACTAGTGAACCCTACTTGGAAACACACTAATTTGCAAACCCTGCTCGGATAACCACTTAAAAAGACTATTTGAAGTAAACCTTGCCTGGTAGGCAAAATATCGTACTCGGCTAAGTAAAAGCTTGCTCGGAGGTCTAAGGTGTGCTCGGATCCATTACTTAGCAAATTCATAGGAGGTTGAGAAGATTCCAATCTTCCATGTACTTCATTTAGGTCAAATCTTTGACTCAACAATCTCCCCTTAGGTCAATTTCTTGACCCAACAATCTCCCCCTAGATTGGAACACCTCAGCTGACCCAAAACATTTCTATGGTTACTTACACTCAGCAAAAATACACATCAAATCAAAAATCAAAATTACATATTCAAATTACATAAACAAAATTACATAATCAAAAAGTTGTCCGAAGACATTACAAAACAAAGCCTAATCTTGAAATTCTTCATTTCAGCTAGAGATGCTTGTTTAATTTTCTTGCTCAACCAAGAATCTTAACAGTTCTGATTGTTTAGCACTTGTAGGCCTTTGCCTTTCTTTGTAATCAGAGAGATACAGTGCTGCATTCACCTTCAATTGCCATAGATTGAATTTTCTGAAGTCATTTTTAGAGAAGATCTTCACAATCTCTCCATTTTCCATCATAACATTCAGATGTTCAGTCCTGGAGTCACAAAATATTCCGCTTGGCATAATATTATGGTTGACTGAAGGGTTTTTGGCTTTTACAGCAGTTTTGACAAAAGGTTTATCTATCTTCAAGTGCATTTGCTTTGATTTTTCTTGATTAATCACAAACATCTTCCTTTTCTTTGTATTGTTCTGTTTTGAGATCAAAGATGTTGTCTTTCTGCAGAATTCCTTTACTTTGGATTTCCTTTAATTGTCATCTTTGATAGACTAGCCATCTTTTTCGATATTCCTTTGTTCATACCAACTAGAGATTGAGCTGCTCCCTTCTTCATGTTCAGCTGTTGTCCTTTCATTTTCTTGAAGTTGCTCAAAATCTCTTTTCTTTTCATGACTTTTACATAATCAAAAGGAATTCCATTTTTAACCAAAAATTTTGGTTTACCACCATATTTACTCTAAGAATTTTTGAATGTTCATATCTTCTTCCAATTCATCTTTCATTTTGTCTTGAACATTCTTTTCTTCATTTAAAGCCTTTGAAATCTTATCAATGACAGTGTCTAGTTTCTCTTTCACCTCTGTCTCTGGTTCTTCTAGTTTAATCAACTTGAGTAGAGATACTTTCTTCATCATTTAAAAAGTTTCCAATCAATTCTTGTATATCAATGACAGTGTCTAGTTTCTCTTTCACCTCTGTCTCTGGTTCTTCTTGTTTAATCAACTTGAGTAGAGATACTAGCACACCATTTGGAATTTCTTCATCATTTAAACAGTTTCCAATCAATTCTTGTAGGACTTCTCTCTGATTATTCTTCACTTCATCTCTTAGCTTTCTCTCATCTACAAACATCTTCATCAAGTTTTCTTGTTCTTCAAAGTCTTTATCAGACATCATTTGAGAAAGAAATTCTCTGTCATAAATTTCTGTCATTCTTTGCACACATACTCTTTTGGCTTCTGATTCAGATTCATTCATTTCTGAGTCCATTGTATTCTCCTTCTGAGAATTTAAAGTCTGAGTTTCATCATCTTCTTGAGCAATTTCTTTCCCTTTTAATTTCTTTCTTTCCTCAAGATCTTTCTTTTCATCTTCTGGAACATTGTCAGTTTCATCATCTGAACTATTCTTTTCATAAATTGAGAGAAGCTTCAGCGAATTCTCCCCCTGTTTTGGTGATTTCTCCCCCTGTTTTGGGGCAGCTGAGATCTTCTCAACCTCAGACATTAGGGTTTGAACTCGTTGCAATGCTTTCTTCAGTTCTTCAGAAAGATGATGTTTGTAGGAATTGGAATTACTTGGAGTTGGATCCATTGCTGATTTTCTGTTATATCAATGAATACACAATTATCAGTTAGATCTCAAAGAAAAAACAATTAAGGTATAAATAATATTTCAATTCAAACCGTTGTCTTGAATGATATTGAAATCTGCACAAAACACAAATGTGAGTTACTCTTGAAATGTGAAGATTCAATTTTGAATAGCATATGCAGGTCTTCTTTTAATGAGAGTTAAGACAAATGTAAAGTACATATTTGCAATTTTTTCTGCCAAAATTGCAGATAAAATTCTTTTGTTTCTGCCTTTTTCTTTTACATGCCAGGTAAAGTGAGAAATTTGAAAAGTGTTTTGTCTTTTAGCTTATGAAAGTGGGTTTTAAATGCTTTTTCTCTTTTTGTGAATTATTAGCTGTCAACAGGTAACATTATCCACTTGATATATTAAACATTTATTTTCATTTAAGTTTATAAGATCTTACTCGAAAGATTAATATATCCAAAGTATACTCGGTATACTCCCACTTACAAACCTTACCCGGTCAAACTTTGCTTGGAAAAATTTTCAATTTTGGATATACAAAGTTTGCCCGAATTCGTCTATTCATAAACCTTGCTCGATCAAGTAAGTTAATTTAAAGTTAAGACATGATGAAGAAAGCTTATCCGAAATACTAGATTTCTTGAGAAATTAATCACAAGGCAAATAATCAAGTATAATCATCAAATAAACATCCTTACTAAGAATCAATTAAGATCCCCACATAGATTTCTCAATTTCAAATTAAAACTTATCTAGCATGAACCATCATAAGAATCATAATCAATTTATCATAATCAATTTTATCATACTAACTAACATATTCAATCAAGTAACACATTCATTCAAGTATGCTTAAAATATAATGTGCCTGAGCAACCTTTCTGATGTAAAGTGTGCCCGAACAACAATCTTATGCAAAGTATACCCGAATAACCTTCATATAGTACAAAGTGCGCTCGGAAGACAAAGTGTGCTCGGAAGCAAAGTGTACTCGGAAGCAAAGTGTACTCGGAAGGTTAACTTTTGAAATTACCAAGTATATTGACGGAACACAAGTGTACCCGAAATATAAAGTGTGCCCGAAAAACAAAGTTTGCCTGAAAACACTTGTAATTTCAAATAAATCATACACACACATATCACAGAACATGCTTGGAATGAAATTAAAACACATAGACATTTAAGTGTGCTATAGTCTAAAATTTTATAGAGCTTGCCCGAAAATCCTATGTTAGCACTAAGCTTGCTAGGATAAACACAATCAATCATCAGGTGTGCCCTTACCCGAGGGATTTCAACATGTCAAACCATACCCGAAAAATGACAAACTTAAATAGTAATATCTAAGCATGCCCAGAAAGATTAACAAACCTTTCCTAACGACATATTCACACAAATCACAAAGCTTACTTGATGTACTTGACTAAGTTCATAAAGTTTGCTTGGAATCACAATCAGCATATGACATGCATAGCTTGCTCGAAACAAGAATTTCTTGTTAAAAGCTAGCTATAACAACACATAATCATCTCAAGACTTCAAGCTTGCTCGGGAAATGAGTACAACAGTGTACTCTACCCGGAAAGTGTAAACACTTCAAAGCATGCCCGAAAATCATAAAGTTAGTCAAAAATGACTAAGCTTACTCGGAAAGGTTGAAAATTATCAAACCTTACCCGAAACAACATATTCACACATAATAAAGTCAAAAATGACTAAGCTTACTCGGAAAGGTTGAAAATTATCAAACCTTACCCGAACTCACATATTCAACCTATTTTAGGCAAAATGCAACACTTTTTGACTTAAACCACTTTGTCAAAATACATTTTTCTTTTCTGATCATAGTTTAAGAGCAAATGGTGCATTTAGAGATCAAATTTCATTTATATTTCTCTTCAAAACAGTTTCTTCCATTTACTGAAAAGATCTCAAGAATGGGATCATATTGACTAAGTAGCTATCTCAATACTTCACTCTCAGCATTATTATGACAACATAGATAGGTTAACAGCAGGTATAAACTTAGCATGAATTTCATCTCCTTGGTGATATGATTTAGGTTCATTTAAAGCATAATGCATTAATGGTCAACACTGTGCTATGATGCCTCATATCTCTTATCAAAACTTATTTGGCTTTCCCCAGATCACCCCAATTTGACTCCAACCTCCTGTATTTGGTCAAAAATAGTTTTTGTATGACAGAACTTATTGTAATTTTTTGTATCTTTAGATTCAAACATATATAGAGGTTGAACGTTGGAATTACAGTTCGCAACATGCCTTTCATTCAAGATGAGACAGAATTTGCCAACATCTTTGTAGTTCTTGTTGTAACCCTCTTGTTTGATAAAATATTTAAAACACTTATCAACTTTTGGTTGATTTATTCATTTTTCTTCTTGTTTTAAATATTTTCTCAAATTTTCTAAAAGCATGTTCTTTGTCATATTTAAAGATGTTTCATTTTTGGTTGACCAAATAGCAACAGGCTCGTGTATGACTGGGTAATCACTTTTCTGCCATATCATTCGGAGAGATTTATCTTGAGACATGCAAAGACAACTATGCATCTCCACATAAAGATTAGCATATTCATTGTGTTTATATCACCTTAGATTTTACATCATCATGGGAAAGCAACCATACATGTTAATGACTATACTAAGGTCTTTTTAGCCTATTAATTCCATATGACCAGCTAAGTAGTCAATGTACTATCATTTCCCAATAAACACAGTTTAGTATTCAATCACCCTAATATCTCTTCATTGTCAGGTTAATGGCTATCCTGTTTGACCAAAAGTGGTCAACTGGACCAAACATACATGTGAATATATGTCCTTTCAAAGTCAGAGCTTTTGACATAGTTTTAAGTGAAGGAATAAGAAACAAGTCATAATTTCCCCAAATGCATTCAGTTTTCAGGTCAATGGCTATCCTTTGAATCTGAGAGATTTAAGGACCAAACATACACAAGTGCATGTCCTTCCAACTGGGCAAATGACATAATTTTCAGCAAAAATAACTACTTGAGTATTTTCTTTAAAAATCCTTATTTTAAGCTTCTTCAAAGCTTGAACTGAATAATCTTATCATATCTCTACACCATTAATCAACTTGCTCATGTTTTGACCAAAATAAAGTATTTATGCAAAATTCATTATAAAATTCATTGAATCACTTAATTTTGACATAAAACACATTTTGACATAAACAGTTTAATCACACAATCAAATCTTAATCATTCGTAACATCATCAAGAAAAACAGACTGTACTAACATTCAATGTCTATCCTATCTTAACAACATCAGAAGATCAGATAAAGAACGTATTCAAGTAACCATAAACATGTGATTACTCATGACATCAGATAAGCATTCAATTTCACCCAAACAGATCAAACTACTTATCATAACATCAGATCAGTTAACTTGATAGTCAAGAATTATCATCAATTTCAAAAAAATTGCACAGATATTTACTTAAGCACCTATCAGTTAACTTCAAACATATTCAATGAACATTCAGTCGAAACATATTCAAAACATATTCAATCAACATTCAATTGAAACATATTCAAAACATATTCAATCAACATTCAATATGTGTAATTTCTAATAAAATAATCAGTTATCACAGAGAGACACACAACCATGCACACATCCTTAATCAGATTTTATCAGAGTTGATCATTCTCAGGGCTTTTAGAAGAAAGTTGAACCTGGTTCTATCAAGTGGTTTGGTGAATAGGTCAGCCAAATTGTCACTTGTATCAACCCTTTGCATTTCAATCAAACCTTTTTCATTGCAGTCTCTGATGAAATGATGTCTAATTTCAATGTGCTTAGTTTTGGAATGTTGAACAGGATTTTTAACAGTAAAATATGCAGAATTATTGTCAATAAAAATAGGGGTGTTCAAGAAATTCAAACCATAGTCCAGCATCTGATTTTGAATCCATAGAACTTGTGCACATCAGGCAGATGCAACAACATATTCAGCTTCTGCAGTAGAGATTGAAACTGTAGTCTGCTTTTTACATTGCCATGACACTAGCCTTTCACCCAAAAACTGACATCCACCTGAGGTTGACTTTCTGCTCATGTTGCAGCCATCGTAGTCACTGTCTGTATATGCAATCAGATCAAAAGCTTGGTTCTTTGGATACCAAATCCCTAAGTCTGGTCTTCCCTTCAAATATCTGAATATTCTTTTAACAGCATTCATATGGGAGACTTTTGGACTTGATTGGAATCTTGCACACACACATACAGCAAACATGATATCTGGTCTTGTTGCAGTCAAATACATCAGAGATCCAATTTTGGCTCTATATTCATGTTCATCTATAGGCTCCCCCTTTTCATCTGCAATCATCTTTTCTTTGGTGTCCATTGAAGTTGAAGCAGTCTTGTACTCATGACAGTTGAACTTGTTCAAGATGTCCTGCACATATTTGCTTTGATGAATGAAAATCCCCTCAGCTTTCTGTTGAACTTGCAATCCTAGAAAGAAGTTCATTTCTCCCATAGAACTCATGCTGTATTTGGACTTCATTACCCCTTCAAACTCCATACACATTTGTTCATTTGTAGAACCAAAGATGATGTCATCCACATACACTTGTACTAGAAGCAAGTCTGATCCCTTTCTTTTGTAGAAGAGTGTCTTGTCAATGGTTCCTCTTTTGAAACCATTTTCAAGAAGATGATTTGACAGCTCATCATACCATGCTCTAGGAGCCTGATGCAATCCATAAAGGGCTTTGTTTAACTTATACACCCTGTTTGGATACATTGGATCTTCAAAACTTGGAGGTTGAGCAACGTACACCTCTTCATCAATCTTTCCATTTAGAAATGCAGACTTAACATCAAGCTGGAACACTTTAATGTTCTTTGAGGCAGCATATGCAAGAAAAATCTAGCTTCAAGTCTTGCAACTGGTGCAAAGACTTCCTCAAAGTCTATTCCTTCTTCTTGAAGACATCCAGTGCTACAAGTCTAGGTTTATTCTTAATCACCAAACCCCTTTCATCCCTTTTGTTTCTGAAGACCCATTTGGTTCCAATTGCATATCTGTCAAATGGTTTATCAACAAGATCCCACACATGCAGGTCTCTAAATTGTGCCAATTCCTCTTGCATTGCTTCCACCCAACTATTATCTTTTAATGCTTGTGCTATGTTCTTTGGTTCTATTTGGGATAGAAAACAAGAGTAAAGACAAATGTTTGCAATTTCAGAATGACTTCTTGTAACTCTTTCATGCAAATCACCAATGATGTTTTCAGAAGGATGATTCTTTTCCACATAAGGAGTTTGAACAATCATATCTGTAGACATAGTAGTGTCAAGATTTGACTCATTGAGTTCTGGTTCTTCAATGATCGAATCTGTCTCTGCATCATGAAATTCTGGTGCTTCATCATTATGTTGTCTTGAAGTAGATGCACCATTATTTTCTAAGTTCTATCTTTGAAATAGATCTTGAAATCTTGCTGTAGATGCAGCTTCTTCTCCACTTGCTTGGTTGCTTGTGTCACCCTCATTCTGAACTTGATCATTTTGTGCATCTTGATTGTCTTGATTGTTTTCAGTATGATTATGTTCAACATTGTGATTGTTTTCTTGATTAGGTTCACCAATATTACATGAGGAGTTCTTCACAAAAGTATATTCCTTTTCCTTTTCAGCAACCTTCTTCCATAATTCTTCCAAGTCCAATGACTTCTTCTTTTTCTCTTCAAATTCACTGATCTTGTAGAATGATTCATCAAAGTCTTCAGGATAAATCTTGAAAGACCTTATTAACTTCTCATGATCAAACAACCATGCTGCACCATCAACTGTATTGAATTGATTCTCATTAAAAATGATGTCAGAAGATTCTATAACACTCAAGTGATCATTTACATAGACTCTGTAGGCTTTTGAATGTGTAGAATATCCAACAAAGAAACAATCCAGGGACTTTGTTTGAAACTTGTTCAAATAGTCTCTAGTGTTCAGTAGAAAACATTTGCATCCAAAGGGCTTGAAAAACTTAATGTAAGGCTTTCTGTTGTGAAATATTTCATATGAAGTTTTGTTAATCCTTTTGTTGACAAGTACCCTGTTCTGAACATAGCAGGCTGTATTTATAGCTTCAGCCCAAAAAGTGACAAGCAGATTAGCATCTGCTAACATGGTTCTTGCAGCTTCAATAAGTGTTTTGTTTCTTCTTTCTGCTACACCATTTTGTTCGGAGTTCTAGGAGCTGAGAATTGTTGTTGTATTCCTTTAGCTTCACAGAATTCTTGCATAACTCCATTCTTGAACTCAGTGCCATTGTCACTTCTCATCATCTTGACCGTCTTATTCAACTTGTTCTCAATCATTGTTACTCAACCTTTAATCAACTCTGCAGTCTCATCCTTGGTACTTAGGAAATAAACCCAAGTGTATCTTGAATAGTCATCAATGATCACCAGACAATATCTTTTCTTCCCAATACTTGGTACACTCACAGGACCAAAGAGATCCATGTGAAGTAATTCAAGTACTTGATCAATTGAGTTGATGAGCTTTGGATTATGAGTAGATTTGTGTTGTTTTCCCTTTTAGCATGAATCACAATGATCTTCCAACTTGAATTCTCTTGTAGGTAAGCCTATGACATGCTCACATTTGACAAGTCTATTCATGTTCTTCAAGTTCACATGACACAGTTTCCTATGCCACAATTTTGACTCATTTTTAGTGGCTTTGGAAACAAAACATGCACCTCCTCTTGAAACAGCTTCTTTCATATTCAATTCATACAAGTTACCATTTCTTGGTGCCATCATCATAATCATTTCAGGTGGAATTACAAACTCAGGTTTTAAAATGAAACAGTGTGAATCATCAAGACTGACTTTGTAACCTTTATCACACATTTGTGATATACTCAGCAGATTGTACTGAAGACCTTCAACATGACATACATTATCAAATGAGACTTTCCCATTTGTTAAGATTCCTTTTCCAACAATCTTTCCACCATTCTCATCACTCCCAAAAGCTACTAGACCTTCATACTTCTCTTCATAATTGACAAGAGATCTCTTGTCACAAGTCATGTGCCTAGAACAACCACTATCCATATACCATATGTCATTTAGAGGAGTGGACTGTTCCTGCACATACAAAGAAAATTTGATTAGTTAAGTGATGAAGTGCAAGCCTTATCAACTTGTAGTTCATCAGATTCAGTTTCAGACACAGCTTGGGAAGTGAGTGTTGTTGGTTTAGGATCTTCATGAGCCAATTCTAAGTTGTCTGAATGATCAGTTTCATAACCACACTCTCTTGTAGTTTTGACAAGTGAGATTGGGCAATGGTATTCATCTGAGTCAGTGGCATACTCCTTTATCACATAGTCCTTCTTCTCAGAGTAGTCTCTCACATCAGCAACTTGCTCAACCTTACTCTCAGTCTTAGGTTTCCAAAGGAAACCATGTGGTTCATATCCATGTCTTAATAGAAACTTCTCATCACCAGTGAGTTCTGTTAGTTTATTTCTAGAATGTGCATCTTTTCTTCTTGTCTTCTCATTGCTTGATGATCCTTGAGAGTTATCAGATTTGACTGATTGAGTATCTTGCTTGATTTTCACAGACTGATAGTTCTTTTTGGTCAATTTCTCATTCTTCTTAGGAGATTTACTTCTTCTTGCTAGTTCAGCCACTTTCTTCTCAATCCTTGTCTCCTTTTTGGATTTCTTCTCTTCTTTGTTCATGGTTTCACTTCCACACACCTTTCCTTTTCCCAGATATTCATCATACTTCTTTTTGTACAGGACAAAGTCTTGCCCATACTTTGTTCCATCTGGTACATGAAATGGTTTGAATTTGAATCTTTCATTACATGAATCTGTGTGGTGACCATATTCATCACACCTTTTGCACCAAACCTTGCCTTTGAATATTTCATGTTCTTTTGGTTTCTTGTATCTTTCACTTGGCTTAGGTGTCTTGACTCCTAGAGTCTTCTGATTCTTTAAACCATCAAAATTAATTGAAAAAGGAACAAATTCCTCAATCTTGATGTCTTGTCTTTCAAGTTTGCTTTTGACAAAGACAATCTTCTCCATAATCATAGGTTCTTCATCACTGATTTCTCTAACCCTTGACTGTCTTTTCTCATACTCTTCCATAGTTTCCACTTCTCCAACATCCAACACCTCATGACTAGAAAAGATTGGATAAACTGGGATAAAATTTTCTGTATCAACTTTTTCAGTCACCATCTTCTTTTTGTTGTTCTGCTTTATCTTACCCAAAACAGCCTTGCTTGGTGGTCTGACTGCATTGTAGTTTATCTTTCTCCTTTCACAAATATCAAAAGAAACATGTTCTCTTTTCATTTTATCATTCTGTTTCTTCAATCTTGGTGGGACTGGTGGATACTTTGGAAGTTTATCAACAGATTCAGGTTTCTTATATTTTCTTCCTCTTTCAGCAGCTTTGATTTCCTTTTCAGTAATTTGATCACTCAAATCACTCAAATCATCTTGATCCAACTCAACAGAATCAAAGTCATCCTCAGAGACTTGAACTCCAATTGACTTATTCTCTTTTACTTCTTTCTTAATCACAAACTCTCCTTCTTCATTCACTTCTACCTTTTTGTATAAATCAACAAATTCTTCCTTGTCTTGAAAGACATCTCTGAATTGTTGCAAGTATGCATCTCTTTTCTCTTTGTCAACTTTTGGCATGAAGTTGTTGTTGAATGGAGGTGGTACTGTTTTGTATTTGTCTTGTTCCTTCACCTGGTTCAATATACCACATATGTTGCCTGTTAAGATCAAATTCTTTAGAAATTCAGTTTCAACCTTTAGTCTTGTGTTTTGCACCTTTTATTCAACCAACATCTTCTTTAATCCACCAATCTCAGTGGTGTATCTAGTTTGAGTTCTGTAAATGATCATGCAATCATCTTCAAGGCTTTTAATCTTTTCATCACTGATCAACTCACTTGCCTCATACTCATTGATGATGCTTTGTTTTCTAAAACACTCACTTTCCAGCTTGCCTACCTTTGTTTTCAATTCAATGATAAGTTCATTTAAATCAACTGTAGGAGCAGAGTGTACCTGAGATGTACCTGAGATGATGATCCTTTTTCTTTCTCAATTATGGCCATGAATGCCACATTTGCTTTCCTGATATCATCTGCAATGTCCTCTTCATGATTGCTCCAATCAAAATTTCCTTTATGCTGTGTAGTCACTGCCACATTTCCTTGATTTCTGATCTGATTTTGATTTGCTGGAACAGTGTTGTTTGGAACATTTTGAGCTGCTTGAAGGTTCTTATTGTTATTCATTTGAAAACCTTGAGTATGTTGCATACTTTGTTGTTGATTATTCATTTGAGGCTGAAAGTTGTTGAAGTTGGGGTTGTAATTGTTGTTGGGATTGAAGTTGTTGTTGTTAAAGTTGTTCATTTGACTATTGTTGTTGTTGAATCTTGGCTGATTTTGTTGGTAATTTTGCTGACCTCTTGGTTGTTGATATTGATGCTGACCTCCTGGTTGTTGATTCTGGAATTGATTCATTTGAAAGTTTCTTGGTTGATTGCATTCTCTTGCAAAATGACCAGGTTGCTGAAAATTGTAGCATATTGCTTTTGACTTGTCAAATCCAATCATGTCATTAGGACCAGAAACCAGAGACCTACCAGTTCTGTTATACAGTCTTTTACTTCTCAAACCCAACATGGCAGCTTGCCACTTCAAATCCATGTCTTCCAAGTCATTTGCATCAATTTGTTCTAAATCATCTTGTACCACACTTGTGTGAATTATATTCTTTGCAGTAAATGCATTATATGACTCTGTAAACATAGACAACAAAGCCTGTGTTTCATTGCTTTGACCATGTCCTGTGCCAGTATTAGAAACATTTCAACTTGGCTTGGAGGCAGAATCAGTATCATCAATCAGTTGCACATTGAACCTCTGCTGATTTCCTTGATTACTTGTGCTACCTCCAATGAAAGATTTTGGAGTAACAACATTATGTTCAGCTGGTTCTTCAATAATGGGAATTTGCTGTTAGTTCTTGGTAGACAGATTTCCCATGGGTGAAATCAATGCATTTGAAACATTGAAGCAGGGTCTATCTTCCTTAATCATCTCATTCTCTATCATTTCAAGTTCTGCAGCCTGAAGAAAGCATACCACATCATCCAATTTCAATTCATTGAAATTTTGCTTCTGAAGGATGAATTTGCAAGTAGTATACCATTCTTTTGGCATTAAGTTGAGTAACTTTGTATTCAAATCAAAGTCAGTCATTACATAATCAGTTGTCCTCAACTCATTCACAATACTTAGAAAACGTTCTAGTATTGATTTCAACCTTTCTCCATCCCTATACTTGAACTTTTCCAACTGTTGCTTCAATCTTTTCTTCTTTATGTTCTTTAGTTCAGTATTCCCTTCATACATTTCAAGGATAGAATTATACATTTGTTTTGCAGTTGTGTGATGAGCCACCTTGGTCAGAATCTCCCAAGACAAACCTAACTTAATCATAGCTAAGGCTTTGTCATCCACCTTTCTCATTTTTTCTCTTACAGCAGCAGTTGCAGTAGCATTTGCACCTTCTTCAACAGCAGTTTGTGGACCATTCCTGATGGAGTTCCACATATCAATATCATTGTAGCATACGTCTGCTTCAAAGAGTACTTTCCATTTGATAAAGTTTTCCTGTCCATACAACCTTGGTATCTTGTTAGTAGACACCTCTTGTTCCTCATATCCAGACATTTTGAGAAATTAAAAATCAGTTTCCTTAAAAAATTTTCAAAATAATCAGATCTAAAAACAGAATGCTCATATCTGATGTGTCTGATGTGATTAGAACAAGATTTAGATATAAAGATTAGAACTTTAAATGAAATATGGAAGAGAAAACACCGGTAGATTGTAGATCTGGAAGAAAAATGAAAAACAGGGCTGCTGACGTCACAAATCAATGGAACAGAGGTCTGCTTACGTCATTCTTCTTCAAATCTTCAATCAGCAACAATCTTACCAAAATAGCAGTAACAAGCTCTGATACCACTTGTCGATCCCTTCGATTTCACCTGGATATTAATTAATCATGTCATAACTCACACAGATTTATGTGTCGACAAGAGAGTTAATGACGGGTTTCTATATTTAGAAAGATATCCGTTTGTTAAAGGCGGAATCAATAACAAACATACGGTTGCAATGAATAATCAAAGGTAGAAAGCACACACAAGATTCACTCAAAAGATTTCCATTTATATAAGATTAACCATACAAAAGGATAATCGATTTAGGGTTTTCTAGGAATCCTAAGACAGCCGTCACTTTCTAGAAAATATTCATTCTTATCCGAAAGTGTAAAGGCTTATCCGTATTGTGCTCTCTGTCGCCTTTAGCGGCGTGCCCTAAATATTCTATTTATAGGCCTGCCAACCTAGGACAACTGACATTCCTTCTAGAAACCCCCAAATACAATCATACATACTCAGATTACATATTCAAAATAAACTAAGTGTAAAACAAGTCTTCCGGGTAGGCTTTGCATCAATCTTGTCTTTCCAAGTATGCTCGGCCATCCTTCATAACTTGGTAACATAGAAGTGTGCTCGGGATCAGTTTCCGGGTAGACTTTACTTAAAGAGTATTTCACTAAGTAAAATACTCACCGAGTAGACTTCAGTCTTCTAGAATTTGCCAGACTTTGCTTGACAACTCCTTACGAGCAACCTTGTTCTTCAATGATCCATTTCAGCTCTTTGCTATAAAATAACTTATTAGCAAAGTGTACTCGGGAGTACTGTTCCTTGCTCGAGCTGAACCTTACCCGATATTACTTAGAGATATTCCTTTAGATTATCAAGCATACTTGGATCATACTTATTAATGAATACCTTGCCCGGTCTTCCAATCACTTGGCTTCTTGGACTTGGTTAACCAAACCTTACTCGGAAGAGTAAAATACTTGGTTCTGAAGAACAGACTTGCTTGATAAAGTGAACCTTGCCCGGATTTACATAAACTAGTGAACCCTACTCGGAAACACACTAATTTGCAAACCCTGCTCGGATAACCACTTAAGAAGACTATTTGAAGTAAACCTTGCCCGGTAGGCAAAATATCGTACCTGGCTAAGTAAAAGCTTTCTCGGAGGTCTAAGGTGTGCTCGGATCCATTACTTAGCAAATTCAGAGGAGGTTGAGAAGATTCAAATCTTCCATGTACTTCATTTAGGTCAAATCTTTGACTCAACAATCTCCCCTTAGATCAATTTCTTGACCCAACACCAAGAGGGCTTATTAAGGGTTGTAACGGGCTAAGTGTTAGGGTACGGAATGGGAATATTGAAAGTAGCTCAACGATTTGATCCGGCTTATTACATAAATTCTAAACAAACCTAAGAAATAAAATAACAACTACATACACGACTAGTTTTTTTCTTTTTTCTTTTTCTTATTCTATTTTTTTTGAATACATAATACCTTGAACATTGAATCTCTAACAACCTTTTTTTTATTGAAATCAATAAGATTAAACTATTGATGAGTACTAAAACAATTACAAATACAAAGAAAAACCTACTAAGCAGGATCGTCTCGCAATTTAACATCGGGGTTGATTGATTAGAAAGAGTAAGTCGAAACATGTTTTCTAAGGAAACCAACCCCCCGCCCTCTCGTTAACCACACTCATATGTATAATGTATGAGGCCCAATCCCTAAAACCAGCATTCTCACTCATCCATACGAGGCTATACCTAAATGCCTCTATCATTTTTGCTCTAGTGCCAAGCTAAGGTCTCGGAACACATTCATTACACAAGTTCTAACAAGAATGGTCACACTGCTTATCTTTAAAAATTGCCAACCATGAAAACCTGTGGTATAAAGTTCCAACCCAAAATTTGTTACCGGCATGTTACACGAAATTAAAAACCAAAAACATGTCACTCTTGGCTGAAAATCTATTACCATTTCCTCTAAAACTTGGCAATACTCACACACGAGAATTATGACCATGAAAAGGGGTCTTTATCTCAACACATCTTTTGAACCACACCAAAATTGGAAAATTTTTATTTTTGAAATTTTTGAAAAATTTCAAAAACATCCCCAAACTTGGGATACATTGTCCCCAATGTATGGTTTTGACACAATTTTTTTTATTATTATTTTAGATCACACCCCCATCGGACCACAACCCTTTTATCAATATAGCACATACACCACCCTACCACCCAAACCAAAAACAATGTAAAAAGAAATATTCACCAATATACAAACTGAGACAAGAAAGCACCTGATTAGGAGTGACGTGGCCGAGCTGGCCCGAATATAGATATCATCACATCCGAAAATTCTCCGAATCCAAATGTGTTTTGGTCATCACCACCTTGTTCGCCTCCTTGTTGTTGCGAGGCACCTTGACTTGAACCTTGATTGGGATCCATCCACATAAAAAGATGCAATGGTGGCGTAGGGTATGACACACTACCATCATATGGTGGCAAAGTAGTGTAGTCCACGAATGGCAGATCAGCCACAACTGGTTGCCCCGCATACCATGCATTGTGCATCCGTCTATTACGATCATCAATATACCGGCTGTTTATCTCGTTCTCAAAAAAATAAGCATAAGTCCGGTTCCATTGATCTTGGCGATCATAATTTTGCTTTAACACCCTTTCCATACTTGCACCCATGAAAGTTTATTGATCAAATATGGTTTGGGAAGATTCGGACCAATTCCCAAACGTAGGTGGTCTTTGTCATTCTACCACCTCTTCCATAGTGCCTTGATAGGCCCAATTAGAATCATATGGCCTTTGTGCATAATCAAACACACTTCCCACATAACCCGACTGCATACCCGGTTGCCTCTCATTCCAACTCGGTCCCGCTTGATCCGCTTCCATGTGAGCTACATTTACCTCATCTTCACTTTCTGGGTCATCCTGTTCACCCGCATTCAATGGTTTTGCATCATCTTTCAATACTCTCCATCTTCTTCCATCACTTTTCAACTTATGCACCGTTCGGATTGTGTGTATACCCAACTGGACCCCAAACGTGTAATGTCGAATGGTTTGAACTTTTTGTAAGAACCCTTATCACCTTCACCAATTGCCCCATACTTCTTTAACAATGTCGTGATCAATCGACAATGAGGTATGATATTTCGATCCACATTGTTTCGGATTATACATATATTACTCATTACCAAGAAACGGTATGGAATAAGCGGTGATCCATGTAACAACATGTATAAAATTGGTACTTCAAGATACCGTACCTCGATTCTATCACCCCAGCGTGGAATGATATTCTGGATGCTTATCATCAACATCAACTTTGCTTCCATCCTCAAATTTTTTCGGTACAGCTTCCCACCGTATGTCCCGGGCAAAAACAGATAATCCAACATGGTGTTCCACATTGGGTGCTTCTCCGGTGCAAAATACAAACCGGCCAAATCCGGGCATATATACCGGTTTTGCGGCTTACTATCAAACTTCTCCACTCGTCTCAAACTATCGAATGATATTTCCACCTCAATCCCGTTCACGGTACCAATTAACTTGTTCTTTGATGGATGATTACTTGTAACCCGTCTTAAGGTAGCCACCCATTCTTGTATCTCTATATCAAATAAGTTAGTTGATTCCTTGTCCCAACACTTCAATGTCGCTTCCCAACCCAATGCTCAGAACTTCTCGGTGACCCCAAACGGACCAAAATATAATTCCCTCACCTCCTTTTCACAAATAAATGCTTCTTTTCGCTACATTAATGAGTTCATTTGATCATGGAATAATCTTGCTTGCCATTCCCGAGGTTGGTCTGCCAAAGACCCCGAATTCCAGATTGGTTTTTCATCTCTTTGGTCCTCTTCCTCTTCTTCCATATCTGCTTGAAGTACCAGTCTTCTTCTTTTTGGTTGTTCAGTAGGATTGCTTGAAGACCCAACCAGTTCCTTCCCTTTTTGACCCATTCTGATCACACAAACAACAACAAAAGAGCAAGTTATTCACTTTTCAACCTTAAACATCCCCACACTTCCTCAACATTATGATTGAAGATGCCAACTAGACATATTCACTTTTTCAAACAATTTTCCAAAAATTTTAGCATTATGTCCTCTATATGACCAACAATTTGCCAATAATTATGTTTCAATTCATACTAATCATCTTCAACCATAACCTGTTCAAACTCACTAATCATATCATTCAAAAATTCAAGAAAGTTTGGATATAGAAACAATTATGAACACTTTCATTGCAATACACCATCAATAATGAAAATAAATTACATGCCTTGGTTTTGTAGAAGATGAAGATGAAAAAAGCTTCCAAATAAACCAAAACCCACAATTTTTTGGACTTAATTGCTCAAAATCGACCAGCAAAACAAGAGATTCTTTCAAAACTAATGATATAATTGAAACCCTTGTGAATTCTAGCCAAAATAGAAACCCAAAAATCGATTGTTTGGTTAAGGGATGAGAGAGTTGTGATAGATTGAAGTGGGAGTTTAGGGTTTGAATATTTGAGAATAAAAAGAAAGATGTTGGTTGTCACACCCTCAAAATCCACTAACGGAGTTTTACCGTCAGAGGGTGTGAACTGGCAGGATCGGAATCATTAGTTACAATCAAACCATAAAAACGTTTAAATGCAAATAAGTGCGGAAGCGTAAAACCTTAATTCAAAAGTTGCGTCACGCAGGACGACTTAAAACCAAATGTAACTGTTAAAATTAAGTTTGCAGAATAAAGATGTTTTCAATTAATGCATGCTCCTAAACCGCGCGCCCGCCTCGGCTACCTGAGAATAACATACTAAAAGTGTCAACACAAGGTTGGTGAGTTCACAAGTTAAATAAGATAAATCGTTTAGCGTTTTGCGTAACCTCGTTACGGCGTTTCAGTGTTGCGTAACCCCGTTACGACGTTTAAGTGTTGCGTAACCTCGTTACGACGTTTAAGTGTTGCGTAACCACGTTACGGCGTTTAAGTGTTGCGTAACCCCGTTACGACGTTTAAGTGTTGCGTAACCCCGTTACGACGTTTAAGTGTTGCGTAACCCCGTTACGACGTTTAAGTGTTGCGTAACCTCGTTACGACGTTTAAGTGTTGCGTAACCACGTTACGGCGTTTAAGTGTTTTGCATTACCAGATAGTGTTATGTCAAATTATATATCGATAGGTAGCTAATCTATACAACAAGTATCGCTAAGTGGTTCGCGACCGAAGCTGACTGTTTATCAAGTGCCCGTCACCAGGTCAATCCAGACCATGGTAAGTGTTAGCCAAAATTACACCCACTCAACCTCCAGTTGAGCTTAGCGTCGGGTGGGGTTTGTCAAACCCAGTAGTACTACTCAACAGTGACTCGCTATTCCAAATATTAACCGGTCCGATGTGTGGGACTTCAAATGTTACGTTTGCCGCTTAGCCTTTACAAGTGATATATAATTTATAACAAAATCTTAAATATGCGTTTATCTCAGAAAATGCGTTTATCGGAGTATGTTATCTCCCCCAAGTGAAAAACGTTTGAAAACAGTTCAAAGAGCGGGGTAAGTGAAACTCACTGTTTGCGAAGAATATCCCGATATAGATCACCAAGTGATGCGCGTCGTAGAAACTCTCTAGCGTTCTAAATAACAAAGAGATTTTCTAAGTATCGGTACGTTTAACGAGTCTCTAGACTCGGCACATAATACCTATGCACGTAACAGATTTCGTGTTTCGTTTGTGAATTGTATGTGACTTAAACAAGTACAATTGTGATACGATACGTGTGTGAGCAATTACTTTCGTGTCATGTATAAACAATGTACATCACTAGCAAATACTCCCCGTAAGGGCAATTTAGTCAAAATACGACAATTAATTAGCAATTACTCCCCACAAGGGCATCTTGGTCAATTTATGACAATCAATTAACAACTATCATATCTCATGCAATTTCACAACAATCAGCAGCTAATTTCATCGAGACAGAATTTCTACTTGAAAGATTGTACTATTTCACCGATCATAACATCTCAATTAATTCACCAAAAATCATCACTGAAGCATACATGTCTTAGGTTTCCAGAACATATTTTATTTTATTTTTATTCCACATAGATTTCTCATAATGATCAAAACACTACAGCAAACTCATATCAGTCAGATTCATGCGCAACAGAATGTTATTTGCAATTCCCGTTAAACGAAAAATCCAATAAATGCAAGACCACTTGGGTTAGGTTCCTAACTCAATAAGTCAACTTCCAGAAGTGGAACCAACCCAATTGGCCTCGTAGATTATGAGATATAACATTTACAAAACAACCTAACAGCAGGTCTAACAATTCAGCTTTGCACCACGTTTTTGTAAAATCATAAAAGTTAACTTTCACACGTCCAAAAATTACAAATTTATATTCTTTAGAAACTAGACTCAACCTAGTTTACTGTAATATCAATTATCTCAATCAAATTCCACTTTAACATCCCGTTACAGTCATTCAAACATCAACAACACAATCTGTCCAGAAACTGTTTGCATCCAAACTCAACAATTTAACAATCTATGAACTATCATGCATTCACATAACACTCTAGACTCCATAAACAATATCCATGCATATCAATTACACCCAATAAAACTAACAATTAAACATAGAGGATGCATAGAATAGTTGTTTATACCTTCCTAGCACCTTAATCTTCAATCAAACTTGAAAGATCTTGAGAGTGTGTGTGTGTGTATTGATCGATCACAAGGAGAGGGGAGAGGGGATAGCTGGCCGATTTGGGGTTAGGGAAAAGGGATGGGAGTTAGGGTTTAGGTTTATCATGTATTTATAGACTAATATGTTACACCTTGGCCCCTCAACTCCTAAGTATTACTTTTTCTAGAACATTCTATCATAACTTGCACCTTAAGTTAACATTAAGTATTTCCTTTTTCTAGAACATTCTATCATAACTTGCACATTAAATTAACATGACAATAATATTATCACATAACACATAATCCTAACACATAATTATCACATCATTAGTGTTTTAGTGTGTTTCATTTATTCATCAATCGTTTGCGTTTCGGTGCAAATCCCGAAAGACTACTACACATGTAGTAAGTGTTAAGCGTCATTTAAACCCTAGTTTAAATGTAATGAAGTTTGCGTTATAGATTCAATAAATCTAAAGTTTGAATTGACGGAGTTGCGTTAACGGAGTTAACCTGAAATTGACGATTGTCACATTGGTGGAATGAATGGTGAAGAGGAGGTAAATCCGTTCGTGGTGAGAAATAAATGTGAAAAAAAAATATTATTAATTCTAAAACCCGCTGCCAATGTTCAGGGGCTACCGTAGGCTACGGTACCCACCGTAGCTTATGGTGGCACCTGGGATCAAAAGTGTACCATTAGACAGTTCAAAGCCAGCTTCGGATTTTCCTCTCCACTGTAGCTTACGGTGTACACCGTAGGCTAAGGTAGGACCTGCAGTTTTTTTTAACAAGAAAAAGAACCAAATATAACAAAAATGATCAAAAAATTACTAGCCAAATCAAAATCTAAAAATTAAAATTAAAATTACCTTAACCCCATGAAAAACCCGAGTTGTCTCCAACACGGTAAAGAAATTCATAAAAACTTCCCCACACTTGATTTGGACAAACTCCCAAGCGAGAAAGGTAATTTTTAAGACCAAAGTTGAACAAAAAAAACTAGACTAAACTATAACACATACCTGGACCTTTACTAAGTGGAAGCATCCGGTGAGCTTAGGAAGAAACTCACCTTGTCCACATAGAGCATATTGATGTCTTTTCCTTCCAAATAATGTTTAAGTATTTGACAATTCACCACTTGTTTCGTTTGGTCTTTAACATCTTCTATCTCCACATCACCAAACCGACCCACTCTTGTGATGATATATGGACCCATCCAATTACTTTTTATCTTACCCGGAAACACCTTGAACCTTGAATTGTACAACCACACCTTTTGACCCACTTCAAAAGTCCTTTTTTCAATTTTGCATCATGGACCTTTTTTAGTTTATCCTTATATGCGGAAGCACATTCATATGCCTCATCCCGAATCTCCTCAATCCCATTCAATTTCAACTTTCTCAATTAGCCAGCTTCCTTATAATCCGCGTTCACATTCTTGATCGCCCAAAATGCTCGATGTGCCAACTCCATTGGTAAATGACACCCCTTCCCATATACCAAACGATAATGAGTTGTACCAATTGGAGTTTTGTAGGCGGTCCGATATGCCCACAACGCATCATCTAACTTGGATGACCAATCCTTCGTATCAACCCGCACCATTTTCATCAAAATTTCTTTAATTTGTCTGTTGGACACTTCAACTTGTCCACTCGTTTGTGGATGATAAGGAGTAGCAATTCGGTGATTCACATTGTACCTTTTTAAGAGTACCGAAATTAAATTTCTTGAGGTGCGACCCACCATCACTAATAATAACCCGCGAGATACCAAAACGAGCAAAGATGTTTGCTTGAACAAATTTGCAAACCACCGAATGATCGTTAGTTCTCGTTGCATCCGCTTCTACCCACTTGGACACATGATCGACCACAACCAAAATATAAAAAAATCCATTTGATTTTGGAAACGGGCCCATGAAGTCAATGCCCCATACATCAAAAATCTCTAACACCAAAATCGGTTGCAATGACATTTCATCCCTTTTTGAGATACTACCCATTTTTTGGCAATTTAAACAATGTCGGGCATACTCACTTGAATCTTTGAAAATGGTGGGCCAATAAAACCCACATTGAAGCACCCGGTAGCCTGTTTTGTGACCGCTATAATGACCCCCACACGCCGATGCATGTGCATGAGTCAAAATCTCCAACACCTCGGAATCGGGAATACACCTCCTTATCACTTGGTCCGACCTAATTTTGAACAAGTCCGGTTCATCCCAAATATATTGTTTCACTTGGGCCATGAACCGTTGTCTTCTTTTCTTCACCCAATGACTTGGAATAGCCTTCATTGCTAAATAATTCATAAAATGGGCATACCACGGTGTGGTCGACACGGCTAAAAATTGTTCGTCGGGAAACCGTTCGTTTATCTCCATCGGGTCATTAACACCCTCCAATGGAATATGGGATAAGTGATCCGCCACTACATTTTCACAACCTTTCTTGTCCCGGATTTCAAGATCAAATTCTTGCAACAATAACACCCATCGAATCAAACGAGGTTTTGCGTCTTTCTTCTCCATTAAATATCGGATCACGCTATGATCCGAATACACCACAACTTTACTTCCCAAAATATATGACCGAAATTTATCCAAGGCATACACCACCACAAGTAACTCTTTTTCGATAGTGGTGTAAATCAACTGCGCCTCGGATAAAGTTTTGCTCGCATGATATATCACTGCCGGCTTTTTCTCCACTTTTTGACCCAATATCGCCCCAACCGTGCTATCGCTAGCATCACACATGATTTCAAACGGATTTAACTAATCCGGTGATTGTAAAATGGATGCTTCCACCGACTTTTCCTTCAAACTGTCAAAAGCTTGCAAACATTCATCAGTACACTCAAAGGGGATATCATTCAATAAGAGATTACATAAAGGTTTTGAAATTGCACTAAAACCTTTAATGAATCTCCTATAGAATCCTACATGTCCCAAAACGATCTCACCCCTTTGAAATTTTCCGTGGGTGGTAAAGATGAAATTGCTTTTATTTTAGCTTGGTCAACTTCCATTCCCCTACTTGAACCCACATGGCCCAACACAATGCCCTCTTGCACCATGAAGTGACTTTTTTCCCAACTCAACACCAAGTTTGTCTCAACACAACGTTTTAAAACCTTTTCTAAATCATTGAAACAAGACTCAAAAGTTGAGCCAAAAATGGAATAATCGTACATAAAAACTTTAAGTGAATCCCCGACCACGTCAGAAAAGATGCTCATCATACATCTTTGAAAGGTGGCCGGGGCATTACACAGTCCAAATGGCATTCGCCTAAAGGCAAAAGTACCATATGGACAAGTGACAGTGGTCTTGTGTTGGTCATCAGGATGAATTGCAATTTGATTGTAACCCGAATATCCATCCAAGAACAATAATATTTTTTACCAGAAAGTTTTTCAATTATTTGATCAATGAATGGTAACGGAAAATGGTCTTTAAAGTTGCATTATTTAATTTTCTATAATCAATGCACACTCGCTACCCGGTTACCGGTCGGGTGGCTATTTGTTCACCATTATCATCTTTTATTACATAGATGTCGACTTTCTTGGGTACTACCTGTGTCGGGCTCCCCCATGCACTGTCTGAAATGGGATAAATGATCCCCGCATCCAACCACTTAATCTCCTCCTTTTTTACCACTTCTCGCAAATTTGGGTTCAATCTTCTTTGAGTTTCCCTTGTTGGTTTAGTCTCCTCATCAGTAATTATTTTATGCATAACAATCGAGGGACTAATACCCTTTAAATCTGCTAGTGTCCATCCAATGGCAGCCTTATGTGCTCCCAAAACCTTTACCAACGCCTTCTCTTGATCTTCCTCCAAGTTAGAAGCATTGATAACCGGAAGGGTTTCATTATCCCCTAAAAATGCATACTTAAAATGACTTGGAAGTTCCTTCAATTCAACCTTTGGTGACTCCAAAGATGGCTTTGTGCCCGAATTGACCTTTGTTGGTAAATTCTCGAATTGATGAGTCCACGGTGGTCTTCCCTCTTGCACAACTAAAGCATCTTGTTTTTGTTCTTCCATCCGCAAAGCACACACGTGCACCTGTTCATAATCATCATGAACACACGCTTCCACACAATCTTCATCATATTCATGAGGAATACAATGATCCACCAAATCTGCCATAAAACATTCTTCACCACTCAAAGAACCAACAATGTTAGTAAAAACATTCAGGCACATTTTTCGATTACCAAACGCCATGTCAACGGTACCAAATCTGCAATCAATGATTGCATGGGCAGTGTTCAAAAATGGTCGACCCAAGATAACATTTTGTTGTTAACTTGGGTCACCTGATGAATAATCTAACACCAAAAAATCCACAGGATAATAAAAATCCTCCACTTTCATAATTACGTCCCGCACGATTCCACGAGGGAGTTAATGGGACAAATCCGCCAATACAACCTTGGTCTAAACACGTTTCAAAGGACCAAAGTCATATTGGTCATATAAACCCCTCGGGAGAATGCTTACTCTGGCCCCAAGATCTAGTAACGCTCTAGACATTAGAAAATTGCCTATTTGAATATTAATTAAGGACGTTCCTGGATCTTGAAGTTTAGGAGGAAGATCTCCTTTTAAAATCGCAATTGCCCGCTCAGTTAAATCCACTCGCTTAGGCACTTTTTGTTGCCTCTTTTGAGTGCACAATTCTTTCAAAAATTTAGCATAAGCGGGTACTTGCTTAATTGCTTCAAGCAAAGGTAAATTCAGTTTTACCTGTTTATATACCTCCCTCATTTCCTCCTTTTGAGGGCCCCTTTTAACAATTATGTTTTTCTTACCCGGGTCAAGCAAAGCCGAAGGAAATGGAACCGCATGTAATTCGACTTCTTTATTTTTATCTTTTAAATTTGGATCTTGACCCGAAGTTTATAATGGTTTTTCAAAAGTGACATGTTTAGTGGGTTTATTGGTTACTATTTCATCATCACTTTCATTACCTGTAATGTCCTCAACTTCCCCATCAACCACACCAGTGATAAATCCTTTTTGTATTCTTTACCGAAGTTTATAATGGTTTTTCAAAAGTGACATGTTTAGTGGGTTTATTGGTTACTATTTCATCATCACTTTCATTACCTGTAATGTCTTCAACTTCCCCATCAACCACACAAGTGATAAATCCTTTTTGTATTCTTTACCACTTCTTAAAACACTTACATGGTTAATAGGAACGTTAAGAGATGAAATATGGGAAGGATTTACCTTAGTGTCGCTTGACAATTGACCCTTGATTTTCTTTAAGTCTGACACTTCGGTTGCAAGTTGACCCATTTGAGTTGTCAATGATTGAATGGCCTTGTCACGAACCTCTTCCTTTTGCATGCGAATCTCATCAAGTTGATTTATTCTTTGCATGTCTTGTTGCATCACTTTGAGCATCCCCATAACTTCATTCCTGATTGATGAATTTTGACCCTCAGAACCACTTTGACCACCACCCCCTTGACCTTGGAACCCCTGATTATTCCCGCGGTGAAAATTACCTTGGTTATTATATTGTTGGCGAGGGACATAATTTCCTTGATTTCCTTGAATGTTTGGGTTGGATTGAGTAGCAGGATTTCCATAACGAAAATTCGGATGATTTCTCAACCCGGGGTGGTAAGTATTGGAGTTCATATTGTAATTCCTACCACCTCCCCCTTGAAGTGCATTAACCTCCTCCACTTGCACTTGACCCACCGTACACACTTCCGAAGCATGGCTCAACTCATTACAATTTGTACAAACATCAATTAATTGATTAGTAGTTTGTTGTACCCCTCCTTCTTCCACGGCTTGTACTTGTGGTCTTCCGACTGCCGGTTTTGCTCTTCTTCCAGTTTGAGCCTTTCTGTTTGATGTAACCGTCATTTGTTTCAAATATGCCCAATCATCTTGTTCATACTTAGTACCAAATATGCCATTTGTGATTGATCTCAAATCCCGTTCATCTTCCATGCTCAACCCACCATGAAAAGCATTCAACAACTCCCAAAGAGCAATACCATGATGAGGACAATTTTTAATCATCATGTTAAACCTCACGAATGCTTCATGAAACATTTCCACCAATTGTTGTTGGAAGGTTCTCAAACTCCTTCTTGCATCATTGGTCTTTTGGGCCGTGTAGAATTCTTCCAAGAATCTTTGTTGCATCTCGGCCCAAGTATAGATGGATGCGGAAGGCAATGTGTAAAACCATCTCTTTGCCTTGTCTTCCAACGAGAATTGAAATAAGATCAACTTAAGCTCATTCGATGTAAAACCTTGACCCCCAATCGTGTTGTAAATAGAGTCATATGCCTCCAAATGAAAGTAAGGGTCCTCCGTTGCTAGACCCTTATACTAAGATAGACTTTGAAGAGAATTTGTTCTCACCTCAAATGTCCTCCTTTGTTGATTGTGAGGAATAACCACCGGAGACGGATTATTAGTAATTATCGGTCGGAAATGAGCTTCAATACCCCTAAAAATCTCTCTTGCATATCTTCTTGGTACCCCCATTGGTACTCTTGGTTGACCCATTTGCCTATAAACGGGCCTTGGAGGTGCAAATTGTTGAAACTGTGGTTGGGGCATTTGTTGTTGAAATTGTTGATCTTGTTGTTGCCCTTGTTGTGGAGCTTGTTGTTGTTGCATAATCGGTGGTGGTTGAACTTGTTGTTGAACAATAACCGGTTGTTATTGAGCTTGTTGTTGAAAACCGTTGGTGGTTGTCTATTAAGCTCTTGCAACGGTTCCGAATGTTGCCATTGACCATAACCAAAATTTCCCGGATTTACCCTTTTGCTTCCGTCCACTTCATACCCCTCAAATTTACTGTCAACCCATATCCGTATCCGTCACCTTGTGTTCTTGAATGTTGCATGAAAGGTGGGGGTTGATATTGGTAGTTTGATTGTGATTGTTGAAAGATTGGTTGTTGGTTTTGTTGAGATGATGATGCACCAAAGGTAGGAAAAAGGTTGGAAATAGATGGCAATGTAGATGATGTTGTGTAATACCCTGGCCCGGAAGGGCTGACGTGTCACAATAATATGGTTTCTAAATAAAAGACATAATTTTATATATTTACTTGTCAAAGGTATAACACATTAGATAAGGCAAACTTGAGGTTAATTTACACACTAGCACGGTTGAAAAGATATTTTATTAGGATCCTGATATTTTATTTCTCTCTCTTAATCCCGCCCAAAGTAACCTGTGGACCTGTATAAAAATAAAATAACGGAATGAGCCGAATACTCAGTACAGAATAATAGGCTCAAAACAATTAATGATTTAATAAAACGTAATTTAGATTGAACTTACAATTGATGATACGATGCAAAGTAACCTTATTAAATAAATTTAAAACGTATCATACAGATGTACCCATGAGCGAACATAAAACGTGACAATATATAGGTAGCTACTACTGGATAATTATCACACAAGATGGCAAGTTGGCATACCCGCTATCCATCTCCTTAATATTAATCCTAGGATCGATCCATACGCCTCAAAATAGCCATATGTACCACACTTGTACTTAAGAGACGCCGTGAACTGATCTCACCATCACGGTTGGTGCACATGTTGTCGATGTCGCAACAACATGCTCGTGGGACACTCCACGAGAAGCGACACTCAGGGTATCGGAATACAAATCATCTTATACACATAAGTCATAGCAAATATATTTTCGTAACATATATCGGAACATGCGAAAATAAGTATAATTAAACATAATAATATCGCTTGACATGAAAGTTAAATCCAATGTTAATCAAAATTGGAATCTAACGGACATCCAAATGAATTGATAATACCCATTGTATCAAAATATTATATCAAGAATTAAATTTGTATGGGGTTTCGTATGAAAACTTTATATTCTTTTCTATAAAAGCATTATATACATCTATTTTACTCCAAATGGTTTAATCACAATCATAACTTGAAAGTTTCCTGACCAAGCGTTTGATGGGTTTTGGACGTAGCCAATTAAACCATGTTTTAATTTAACATATTAAGAAATATTATAAAATAATTTACCCTTCCTTCGTCTTCTTCAACGCTTTGTCGGAAAACGAACAAGTCGACCGGAAAACTACTTTGAGTTCCACTAGAGGTTTCTGGACGTAACGAAGTGACCGCATACTGTTAACAAAGTGAAGATAGGCAAAAATAGATATAGATAGGTAGTGGGGTTACCTTACGTTTAAGTTTTACAACAGTCCAATTAACGTCGGCTCCTTCGCGCGATCATTTAGAGGTGGCGAAGGTTGACTATCGAGTGGAGATAGTGAAAGAGGTACTATTTTGCTGCTTGTGTTCATATCGGTTTTCCAGAAAAAGTGCAGGTTGGTCGGAAATTTGTTTCAAGTTATATATGATGCTTTCGAATATCTGGACTTCGTAAATTCATCACAAACAGGTGGAGAAAAGTAGTATATGTATTTATTTGTTGTTTTGAATCATCTTAGGCTTTTTGGAAAATACGACTTAGATGCCGGAGTTAAACAGATATTACAGGTTTGGGATATGGATATGTGATATTTAAATAAAATATTTTATTCTCATTTTTATCTTCTTGACCAAGGTAAGGTATGTAAGTTTAGATGTTTATCTCATAAAATAGAATACCTCCACGTTTCGATCAATATGACTCATCTTAGACGATTATTATTCTCCATGTTGCCAGGTAACCTATATTCAGATTAACATGAATTACATATTATATAATTTCTTTTGTTCTAGATATATTATCTCATTATTTATTAATTTTTTTTTAATTAACTAAGATACTTTATAAAAAAAAGGTATGTGAGCCATGTTTAAATAAATTATTTTATTGAAAGTTAATTTATTAAGGGTATATATATTGGTTATTACAATTATTACCCCTTTTAAAAGAAATTTCGTCCTCAGAATTTATGAGTTGTGACATACGTAAACAAACAGTAGTTTCATAATATATCACAAAATAAAGTTGATATTTACTTGGACTATAGGTTCGATGACTCAATCGAAACTAATTTACACATAAGACTCCTAAAAGCGCACATGCGTGATATGAAATTCACAAGTATGCTCTAGACCGCAATGGTCAATTGCAATACAATCGTGTCCTAATGATCCTCACACAATACTCTAAAGAAATAAGGAGTCCTAATATCCAGATGGACACTAATATGCATAATAGGAAACCCATAACACACCTTTGTAAATGCATTCACAATTATGTTCCAGACCATAATTGTCAATTAACTTACAAGTGGGTACTAACGGTTTTCCCATAATGCATCTTAATGACCTACCAGACATACGGAGGGTTGGTAGGGAATTTTAATTCTTATCTTAAAATTTCACATCCTAATAGTAGTCTTGATTGTTTCCCTTGAAAAAATATCGGGATATTTATGGACAACATATTGGATATTAATATTTATATCTCTTATTGAGATATTGTTAGGCAAAACTAAGAATCTAGCACAACTCTGCAAGATTAATTTGTAAGTACTAAATATAAAATTAATCATAACGATTTACAAGGTTAGGTTTCTTAAATAACATGGTAGTGAGTTGCGCAAATCCAACCCGAGGATGACGTCAAAAGCGCTTGTATGCAAATAATAATAATAATAATAATAATAATAATAATAATAATAATAATTAAAAAAAATAAAAAAATGGGTATATTATATTTACAAGCAATTGACTTCATGACGTATAAATCATGTTTTCTAATCATCGTTTTCATAACTTGCATTGGACATTGAACCGGATGCCTTACTAGTTTACTGGTCGGACCGGTCTGATCATATTCAAAAATAATATGACATCACAAATAAATAAATAAAATTTATAATAACTTTTAAAACAGTAAATTTAAGTTTATGTTTTAAGAATAAAACTAAAGATAATTTATAATATCTTTTAATACTCTCTCGTAAACTATAATATACATATAAAGCGACCATCCAAACAACAACAAAAAATCAAGTTGGTGCAGTTGGTCAATCAAATGTTATTTAAGTTTTCAATTGAGTTTACACTGGTTCGAAACACATATCATCATTTTATTTTCTTAAAAAGAACTTTCTGTTGAATTTTGCTTTGCCTACCGGTTCAACCGAAAACTGTCGTGATCGGCAATTGATTTTGAAAACGGTCTGAAGGTAGTAATCCGGACCGTTGTTTTGTTCGATTCCTGGTCAGGCCGGACATCCCAAGTTTAAAAACATTGTTTCAAACTATCAAAATAACTTCATTTTTTTTTAAAGTAGTCATATCATTTTGAAGACTTGCTATATAGAAAGTGGTAATTATTTTATTTTAGATTCTTAATAGCAAATCAATGCTTCATTTCTCAAAGTATACTCATATATATTTTATGAAATACTTATTCGCCAATTTCATAATTTCTATTTTTATGTTTTAAATTTAACAATTCTTAGATTTGAAGCTCTCCTTAAAGGTTTTGAATAAGACATTTCATAAAACTTTTAGTTAGTGAACATGTATATAAAAGGTTTCTTTTATTAAAGCAGTGAGATGACTAATTATATTTATTTATCTAATTTGCTTTTCAATCAATGAGGTTGGTCATGTTTCATCTTCTTTTTTTTTATCAAGGTCATCCCCGAGAACTAACATACCCAATACGAGGATTTTATTTTGTGCATGTATAAAAAGATATTTCTCAAAAGATTGATGATCATTATAACACGAATATACATAACAAAGTTATTTACTTATTGTAGCAATAATACATATTCAAAACAAAGTTAACGGATAAATAAAACAAAATTAAACGAGCTAAGTGACCTTCTTAGAATATTTTGAAGCAAAGTTATTGATCAAACACTCACTACGCTAGGTTTAATACACACACACACACATACACATACACACACACTTCTTTTTTTTACTCATATAGAGATGATGCCCTAAACGCTACCCGAGCCATGTTAGTGTCAAGAAAAGCCCTGCTTTTAATTCAACGGCGTCGTTTATAATTAAATTGTTAAGGCATATTCATTTTTAAATAAAAAAAAATCTTATTCAATTATATAGAGAAACGTTTCAAAATGTATAAATAAAATAGCAACGTTTCAAAATTTTGTAAACGAATGTTTAAAGTTTAAAAGTAGAAGAATAAAGAATTAAAGAAACTTTGTAAGAGACTCATAGATATAAATAAACAAATAAATAAATAAATAAAAAGCGTTTTATTAATGATAGAGTTTCTAAAAATATAGAGGGGATTAACAATTTCAGCAATAGTTTTACTAAGTTTAGCAATGGTACATGTTTCAAATGTTTAACATGGGGTTCATAATAATTGACTAGAAACACTATGTATTATCCTGAAAATTCATATTTAAATACCAAGGTTCGAAATTTAACTAATTTTAAATATAAAAATTATCAAAAGTCGTATTTAAAATAATACAAAATTGTTTACATCATTTATTGGGTGCTCTCCATAACTAGTTTTGTTAAACGCGCATTTAACAACTCAGGCAATCTTTTAAAATGCATATGTAAATGTACTTATAAACCTTAAACTAGTTAATACTTTCATTATTATGAATTAGTATTACTATCACTATCATTATTTAAAACGATAATAATAAAAGAATCAGAAATACCTTAGTCAGTTATGACGGTGAAGATGATTTATCAAAGGTGTGTAATCGAAAAAGCGAATTTTATATATCTTGTATTGAACTTGTTTTAGTTCGCTGAAGCATGAAAATATTTCGGTACATGGTGTAAAATGGGCAAGGTGTACTACATAAATTATGATATGTGGTGCGTTAAAATTGTATTGGTATACGACAATCAATACAAAATTTGTAATGGTATGTCAAAATAGTATTGGTTACCGATGATAGTAAAATAATTATAGTTAAAGTTGTGAGTAGAGATACTGTAGAAATTGAGTTTCTCATAAAAACAATAAGAACATATCTTGGGCGTTCGTTTGAATAATACGCAGATGAGATTTATGACACATCACCAAACTATCTTAATTAAATTTTTCAAGGAGAATAAAGGGTATAACTGGAATTTATAACATTTTTCAAATTAATCACATCCTTAAAAAATAGCACATGATGGTATTCTTGTCGGTTACCAAATTTTAAGTATAAATATATTTTAAAACTATTTTAGATAGCCAACAATAGAAATCATAGATAAATTCTAAATTTACTTCATATAATCAAATTATTGATAGTTGTTACTCATTTTTTTCCTCAGTTGTTATAATACACTTATGTTTAAATGATAGTAGAACGACTATGGTTAACTGATTGTTTGAAGGCTATCACATTAATATAGTAACGATAAATAATTGTGTAAATGGTTATAATAAAAAGTAAGTTAAAAACAGTTACCGCATTACGTATTAAAATGGTTAGGGTGAAAATATAGTATAATAGTTATGAAACAGGTGGTAACATAGTTGTGGTTTATGGCTTTATGCAAAACGTCAAATAAATGTTGAGGCGTATTGTAATGGACAATCAAAGCATTATCAAACTTGACATTTGTAAGGGTAGGTGATTTAATGAAAACAATTAAATGTATTTATTTATATAACTAACGTTTAATAAAAACACTTAAATAAGACATAAAAATTAACGAAAAACGTTGTGTGTGACTTATTGGCTACAGAACGAGTAAATAAGCAATGTTATTTTTCTTATTAAGCTACTGGAGGTTTCAAAATAATAGTAAATCACTGAACATGTTACCCATGTCTTATAAAGCATGTTTTAAACTTTTGAGACAAGATCATGATCATTAACTTCTTTCAATAAAGTGCTTTTTCATATTAGGTTTTAATTTTAAAACTATTTTGTTAAAACTCCAATATTACATAAATGCGGTTTGCAAAATCGAAGTTTGTGTGATATTCACCTACGGGAGCGAGGTTCGGTTATAGCTCGGCGGCAATAGTTACAGAATTAACGTTAAGATACATCAACGTTAAGATACACGTCGTTCAAATAATGAATATGGATAAGAAAAGACATCTACCTATAAGATATTAAAATCCTGACATACCCACGTCCTAATCTACCCATTCCTCACAGGCCTAATTACTATGTTTAAGTTTTCTATAGGAAAAGAGCCTTTGCTCTGATACCATAGCTGTAACACCCTAGCCCGGAAGAGCTGACGTGTCACAATAATATGGTTTCTGAATAAAAGAATTAATTTTATATATTTACTTGTCAAAGGTATAACACATTAGATAAGGCAAACTTGAGGTTAATTTACACACTAGCACGATTGAAAAGATATTTTATTCGGATCCTGATATTTTATTTCTCTCTCTTAATCCTGCCCAAAGTAACCCGTGGACCTGTATAAAAAAATAAAATAACAGAATGAGCCGAATACTCAGTACGGAATAATAGGCTCAAACAATTAATGATTTAATAAAACGTAATTTATATTGAACTTACAGTTGATGATACGATGCAAGGTAACCTTATTAAATAAATTTAAAACGTATCATACGGATGTACCCATGAGCGAACATAAAACGTGACAATATACAGGTAGCTACTCCTGGATAATTATCACACGAGATGGCGAGTTAGCATACCCGCTATCTATCTCCTTAATATTAATCCTAGGATCGATCCATACGCCTCATAATAGCCATATGTACCACACTTGTACTTAAGAGACGCCGTGAACTGATCTCACCATCACAACATGCTCGTGGAACACTCCACGAGAAGCGACACTCAGGGTATCGGAATACAAATGATCTTATACACATGACTCATCTTAGACGAATTATTATTCTCCATGTTGCCATGTAACCTATATTCAGATTAATATGAACTGCATATTATATAATTTCTTCTGTTTCTAGATATTTTATCCCATTATTTGTTAATTTTATTTTAATTAACTAAGATGCTTTGTAAAAAAAAAGTATGTGAGCCTTGTTTAAATAAATTATTTTATTGAAAGTTAATTTATCTTAAGGGTATATATATTGGTTATTACATGTTGAGTAGGTGTAATGAGCAGCTATGGGTTTGGTTGTGTGAGTTTGGTTCAATTCGCTTGATGCGGTAGGTATGGTAGTGATAGGTGGAGGTGAAACTGGTGGAGGTGTGGATGGTAATGTTTGACCCGAAGTGGGAATTGGTGATTCCATGGTGCTGTTCGATATAGTTGGAGAGCCAAGAAGCTTGTTCTCCTAAGTAGGACTCGGTTTCTTCGAAATGTTCGGTCAATCTCAGGATCGATAACTAGTGGTGATGACCTGTTAGATCTTCTAGTATGCATACACCTGTAGGTACCTGCACACTAACACAACTAGCGTAAACCCGAAAATAACAAACAATAACTACAAAAACTAACACACGTTGCGCACTATTCCCCGGAAACGGCTCGAAAATTTGACGTGAGGTCGAAGACTCAGTAAAAAATAAACCGATTATAACTAATTAGATAGCGATAAGCGGGTGTTGAACACAAGAAGTTTGTGGAACATGTGTTACTAAGTAGCTTTGTAATTATTCTGTATTAACTAAGTGCAAAAAGTAAATTCAATGATTTGGTTGTTTGGTTTAATTTAACAATAAAAACTAATAACAATTTAACATGTTTAAAATCAATATAAGAAAATATGCCTTCCCTTGGTTTCAGGTTTCTACAAATGTCAAAGTTAATGTTTAAACTGAGATGAACAATAGATAAAGTTCGTGTTTATGTAAACGATTGCGATAAATGAAGATCAAGTACTTGGATTATATAACTCAAGGTAATCATTTAAAAACCAATTAGTTTATCCAACCCCGAATCCCTTCCGATTAATCTCGATTGCTTAAAACACCAAGAACTGACGGTTTAGAACACAAACTCAATAAACTAACAATCTATCAATCAATGCATAAACACCATAATAATTAAATCAATAAGATCAAACTATTATCTCAGAAATTGCATAAACATTCAACCAAATATTCATAAGTAAACCTTACAATTCGTGGGAAAACACAAAGGGATTTAGCCGAGCATGATTCGGTTCATCATTCCTTCAATTATAGTAGTCATACGAATTGAAAATAAGTATTTTATGATTAAACAACTCACAATTGATCAATAGCACCCCAAAATCGCCTCTAGGTCGTCCATAACGAAAAGATAATGATAATCATCCCAAAAGCCGTCCAAAATACGAGTTAATATGGCAGTTACAAAATTTTGCGACCCGCCCACCATAAGCTACGGTGGCCACCGTAGCTTACGGTGGCTTCCAATTGTCTACGGTGGGACAAAACTGCCTTACAACAGTCATTTCCATCCTGCTTCCACCGTAGCTTACGGTGGGCACCGTAAGCTACGCTAGCTCCAAAACTCACTTCTTGTTTTTGTCATAAATTTCTTGTTCCAAGTCCGTTTTCTTCACCGTTTTCGCCCACGTTCTCATAATTTCATCATATAACATCTCACACCTGAAATTATATGAGTAAAAGTACTCATCTAATTCCACAAGATAAACCGATTAAATGCATGATTAGCAACGGTCTTAAATCACTTAAGGGTTGTCCAATGGACCACCCATCAACCATTAAGTGTGCTTGGAACAGTTCTCCGAGTAAGCTTTACTTATGATATTTTCTAAGGCATACTTCAATCTTCATGATAATATCAAACTTTTCTCGATATATATCCAACGAGAAAACTTGTTCTTCTTGGATCCCTTCAACCTTTTGTTACTCAACTTAGTTGAACAAGTTCAAGTGTGATGGTGACACTGTAGCTTGCTCGATATTGAACCTTGCTTGTTAGAAGTACTTAGAATAATTTCTTCAATAACTTCCTTCAAGTTTGATTGGACCACTGTTTATTAACAAACCTTGCTCGATCCACCAAAATACTTTGTTTTAGCTTGGTTTAGTCAAGGGTTTGCTTTGAAACCAATATTGCTTGACTTGGAACAATCTTGCTTGATGAAGTGTAGTTTTATTGAACTACACTTAGAAGACTTCAAGAAGATAACCTTGCTCGTAAAGCAAAATACCTTGCTTGAATAAGTTTAGGCTTGCTCGAAGACCTAAGTTTGCGCGGTTTCCATACTTAGACATTTTCTAAGGAGATTGAGAAAATTACAATCTTACTTTGTCATATTCTTATCCCAACAATCTCCCCCTAGATTGGAATAACCTCAGCTGCACCAAAACACCTGTAGGATACTTACACTTTTTCAAAATACACATCAAATTTCTAAAAGCAAAAATACTTAAAGAAAAATTTACATAACATAATGTCTCATTGGACATTACATATCAAATTTAAACAGAAGATCTCTGTCAAATTTCACTGCAGTAGACTTTTCTTTGAATAAGGAGATCTCCCTGTGGTGTGGATGTTGGGACGGCAGATTCCATCTGATTATATCGTCCAGATCCTCATGTAGAAATTCCTAGTCGGTTTCATGTTCTATAATGCCCAAGGCCTGTCCATCTAAGTTTCTCAAAATAAAATATTGACTAATATGTTCATAGACTATCTTCGAGATTCTTCCATTTTTCTGGACTTCATGATTGAGCCTTTGTAACGATTCCGGCAAATCCAGGTATACCCTAGCCGGTATATACTATTTACGTGTCATTTAATATTGATTATATGAGTTATAGTACGTTTATACGAGTATATATGATTCATAGTACGAATCATACTCGATTATATAGTGAATCGTATTGGAATTACAATTAACCAATGAACGATTATTGAAACCCGAACGAATCGGGAATTACATTATAGACGAAGTATATAATGTTTAGTGATGTTTACGAAGTATTAATGCTTCAGGATAAGTGAATTATAGCACAGAAAAAGGATTTCGATTTATTAGTACGTCGGTACGATAAACGAAACCTTTAACATCAAACCAAGCAAGAGACGATCGATCAAGCCGAAAAAGATGCGTAATTATTAATAATATGATGTTTTAAGTCAATAAACGTCATGGGTTAAGTTTTTTTTAAAGTTTTTAAGTCGGTTTTATGTAAATTTTATTTTAACCCGAAAAACGACCATTTTGGGCTCGTTTTAAGCCGAATTACGCGTTTAAACGAGAAACGAACTGAACCAGATTATCCAAAACATTATCCGGATTACGGAAATCCGAATATGTGGCTTAGAATGGACTTGTGGGTCCCATCCCACCCCATATGGTGGACCGATCGGCCCACCCCTTCCATAATATCATTTCATTTTTTTTTTACAATATCAAACTCTCTCAAATCTCTTCATACATTTCAAGTGTTCATCCAAATTCATCACTTTTAACCAAGAACACAAGGTATAAGCATGTTATAATGCATAATCTTTGGTGTTGATTTCTTAATTTGAGTTGTTTTGCAAGAACAAGAGGTTCCAAGTGAAATATGGGTGAAAACACGAGATGGAACCGATCCTTGCTTGATCAAGTGATGTATACAAGTTATACACGGGATCTTGGTCCAAGAAACGAGTTAAAAGTGTCAATAACGAATTTTTACGGTTAAAATCTTTAAAAATGAATTTCCAAGTGAAAGACGGGTGAAAACCCGAGATGAAACCGACTCTTGCATGATCAAGAGATGTATACAAGTTATACAAGGGATCTTGGTCCAAGAAATGAGTAAAAAGAGTCGAGAACGGATTTTTACGGTTAAAACATTTGTTTTTATATCAAAACCGACACTATGAAAGAAATGGTTTGATTGTTGGTGTAACTTGCTTGGTATAGTGTTATTGTGCTTGTAAGTGTTGTATCTAGTGGCTAGCAAAGGCTAGAAACCAAGATCTTTGCGATCTAACGCTAGAAAACACAAGATAGTTCGGTTTTCGCGTGGTTTATGTATTTTGGACAGATTGTAGTACGCTTAGAGTCAGGTCACGAAATTTCACAGAGATGATCTACACATGAAAATATGAGATCTGTGAATTTTTGGTAATTTTTGGATAAAGGATGAATATTTGGTGAATTTAATGCTCGGTTTTGGCCAAAAATGGTGAAAAATAGCTAAACTTGATGAAAAATTCTGGAAAATTTATGATAAGCTTTTTATAACATATAAAAGTCACACACAAAATTTGAGCTCAGTTGGAGAAGTATAAGGGGGCTTTTCGGTAAAACGAGTTCTAGGGCTTTCTAGCTCGGTTTTTGTGAAGACGGCTTGAAAAAAATGAGTTTTGGGTTCTGGAAAAATTCCAGGGAGTTATGAGGATGGCAGGGATCGTCCCAGAAAAATTTGGGATTTTTCTAAAGTCTTTTGGTATTTTTGACATATTTAGTGTTTTAATAATGTTTAAAAATAGATAAATAAATGTAAATATAAAAAAAATAAATCTGGAAAATTTTTATAAAATTTCTTACTGTCAAAATAAGTTTTGTGCAAAATTTCAAGACCCGAGACTAAACGGGTAATTATTTGTGCTAAAAAGAACATAAAAACAAATTTTTAAAGCTTAAAACGTGTAAACCGGCAAAACTCGCATAAGCGAGCTGACCGGTATATAAAAACCTAAAAATTGACCATTTTCATAATACTAAGTAAATTAAATAAAAGTAAATCATCGAAAAATAATTCGGATGATTTGGGTAATTTTACCCGATTTTACTGTTTCCGGCACCTAAAAGACGGAAACGGGCTCCCCGGCCAAACGGGGTGTCCAAACCGAGCTCTAATTTCATCACTTTAACTAAAATAACAGTCAAACACCATTTTTGGGTCGGTTGTGAAAAAACTCATTTTTGAAACTAAAAACGGATAACCGTGCTAGGCACGCAAATCAAGGAAAACATAAAAATGATAATTTTGACCGTCAGACTCTAAGTAATGTCACAATCTGAGTCCTTAGAAGTGTCACGGGGTTAACATTGTCCCCGGATCGAGTACAGTACTGGGTTAACAATGTCCCCAGATGTACCGATTGGCACGGATTTAATTTATGGGAATTATATAGTAACGACTTAGATATCATATTACAGATCCAGGCTTATAGCAGTTCATTGTAGCACGCCCCGACTCACAGAAAGGTGAGTTTTCATGAGCCCTTTTTTTTAATGAACCGTTTAAATATTTTCCCGGGGCGGAAAGCATGTCTTTATTAAAGTATTTAAATACATACCGATCGTATGGAAACACTTGTATATTTATATACATATGGTTTGATGCACAGAATATATAAATTGTTTACAGAGGTTATTATTGTTCTGGGGTAACATAGTTCCCAGAGGTTATTATTGTTCTGGGGTAACATAGTTCCCAGGGGTTATTATTGTTCTGGGGTAACATAGTTCCCAGAGGTTATTATTGTTCTGGGGTAACATAGTTCCCAGAGGTTATTATTGTTCTGGGGTAACGTAGTTCCCAGAAGATTAATGGAAATGTTCTGGGGTAACATAGTTCCCAGCATAATTACATTACTAATAAATGATTATTAAAATGATCTGTCAGTGTTTATTTAAATTAGTGAAACTCACCAACTATTCGTAGTTGACCCGTTTTCTTTACATGTTTTCTAGGTATGCCCAAGTTTGAATGATTGATATGTGCTTAATGATCTGTGCTACTTGTTGGAAGCTTGCTGATCTATATTTTGTATTGAATATATTAATGTCTTATCGGTAAAACATGTGTGTAACACCTAGACAGTAACGAAACTCGCAACAATGTAATATGATATAAATTAATGTAGTGGTATTTTCTTTATAAGCAATGCTGTTGATATCAGATGTGTCTGTTGCATCCCGTTTACGTTTCCGCTGCGGTTACGGGGTGTTACAGAACTTGGTATCAGAGCCATTGGTTATAAAAATTAGGATGTCTTTAAAAGATACCTAAAATATAACCAGTAGCTCAAGTATTATAGGATCTGAATATCAACTAAATATATATTGTGACGAGATCGGGATGAACATGGATGGACAAGTGGGTTATTATGGTCCGGAACATAATAAAAGACTTGTCTACACGAGGGAATTCAGGGAAAGTCACGGGGGACTTTAATAGGTAAAATTGGCAACATATGTGCAAATATGTGATAATATTGTTATGTGGTCAAGTTGTATAAGTAAGTGCATATTAATTTGATTATGATTTACACTATGGAAAGAACTATATGTTTGTTAACTTGTGTGCAGGTAATATGTCAAGAACCCCCAGTGTGTCGATCGAGGAGGACCCGGAGGAGGTCAGCTCCGGGGACTCCGGGAGCCCACTTGTAGCATCTAGCACCGAGCCTTCCGAGGCTAGCTTTAGGAGTTCCGGCCAGTCCTCCTCAGCTAGGATGGCCAGATCCCCGACCCCACCCGCACCACAGGTCGCTCCTGCACCCCGTGGATTCGGACCCCGCCTCACGGCGCGGATCAGTATCCCACCGGTCCGACCTATCTCGCCCCCACCCAGACCTGCTACTCGTAGGGGCGAGTCCTCCGGCTCTCGTCCCGAGCCTGCGACTCTACCGGTGTGGGGTCTCCCGAGACAGGAACGGGACGCTGCGGCCTGGCTCCGAACGCTCACCGAACAGGTGAACGAGCACTCCGCCGCCTTGACGGTGGGAGTCCAAAGGAGAATGTACTTGGGTGATTGCATACTGGATCATCAGTATGCAATCGCCCAGCTGAAGAGGGAGTGCTCATACTCCCAATGGATGCTTGACCGGATGGAGAGTCGGGTTCGGGTTATGATGGCGGTGTTAGTGGTGTTGGTGGCGATGTTGGTGGGGTTGGTTTACCACCGTGTTTAGTTGTTTTGGGTTGGGGATAGACAGGGACCATTTTTTTTGATACTCTGTGTAAGTAGTTAGTGGTGATGCTAACATGGAGTGAATCTTGTTTAGTTATAATATAACCACTGGCCCCTAGGGTGGGTCTCTTTTGGGGCATATCATTATAGATACTTTTGGGTATCATTCAAGCACTGACCCCTTTACGGGTTATGTCGAGATGATGCCGACATAGGGCCCTTGTATTAAAACTTAGTTATGTAATGTTGACTGGAAAGTATGTAAACTGATGTTTGTGTAATATGTATCAATGTTTACTAATGAATGAAATATGTATTGTGTTTTATGATTTGAGATGGTATTGATTATATGTATTTTCTTGATGTTGTGTAGAATGGCACCGAAACGATCAATGAAAATATCGGAAGTAGATGTGAGCCGTTTGATTGCTCAACAGTTGGAGGCGGCGATACCGGATATAGTATCGCGCATCGCCGCCAGTATTAACAACTCGACCAATCCAACCCCTCCGAGCAATCAAACGCCCATAAATAATGACGGGGAATAAAATGCTAATCCTCCAAGGAATGATAACACGATTCCGAGTAATGATGCACCGCCTAGGGTGGTCGTTACAGACAGTAATGGCCCTATACCTACGGTAGAGACGAACCGTACTGAACCGATTCGTGCATCCAGGGGATGTTCGATCAAGGACTTTATGTTGTGCAAGCCATTAGAGTTTAGCGGGTCTGAAGGACCGAATGGGTTAGTTAAATGGATAGAGAAAATAGAATCAGTGGTGAATATCAGCAACTGTCCCGAGGATTGTGTCGTTAAGTACGCTACCTGTACATTCACAGACCATGCCTTGACATGGTGGAACACCATAGTACAGACTCGAGGTCAGGCGGCGACAAACCACATGACCTGGACAGAGCTTAAGGCTCTTGTGTTGGAACATTTCTGCCCAAAGAATGAATTGCAGAAACTGGAAAATGAGTTGTGGAATCTGGAGATGAAGGGGGCGGACCACTTGGGTTATACCAACCGGTTTAATGAACTGTCACGATTAGTACCGTGGTTGGTCACCCCAGAGACGAAGAGGGTGGAACGTTATATTTGGGGACTTACTCCAGTAGTGAGGAGTATAGTTAACGCGGGGGGACACCAGACGTATGAAAGTGCAGTGACACAGGCTGGCATTGTCACGTATGATTTCTTACGGAGCGGATCACTAAAGGTGACAGGAGAATCCGCTGGGGGAAAACGGGGTACACATGACCATAGGATCCAGGAAAAGCAGCAAAGCAAACGAGCTAGGCCCGCTGCCCAGAGCTATGCCATGACTAGTTCGGGCGGAAGGCAAGAACCGCAGAAGGGAACGTTTCCTAAGTGCGGGAAATGTGGTTACCACCATGGTGGCGTGTGCAAAGAGGTGGTGTGCCACCGGTGTGGCAGGATTGGACACTACGCACCAAATTGTAAGACAAATCTGAACAACCTGAACCGACAACCGCAACCTATCCGTGCGCAGCCATTTAGGACCCAACCGGCCCGAAAGCAAAACCCGCAAGGAAACCAAATGGTGACCACTAGCCGTGCTTGCTACGAATGCGGCAGCACGGATCACTTCAAAAGGAACTGCCCGAAACTGAACCAGGGAGGAAACGGGAGACAACTCACGGGTCAGGCATCGTCGTCCAATCCGGCGCGAGGCCGAGCATTCGTGATGGGGGCAAACGAGGCACGCCAGGACCCCAGCGTAGTGACAGGTACCTTCCTCGTCTCTGATCATTACGCTTCTGTATTATTTGATACAGGCGCCGATAGAAGTTTTGTCTCCGTTAGATTCCTTTCGATAGCAAACCTTCCTATTGGTGAAACCATAGAACCTTACACCGTAGAAGTCGCTAACGGTAAAACCATGATAGTTAATCAGATAGTTTGGAATTGCCCTTTTATTCTGAACGAACAATCCTTTCTGATTGACTTGTTACCGGTAGAATTGGGTAGTTTTGACGTGATAGTGGGAATGGATTGGCTAGCACGTAACAGGGTAGAAATAAACTGTGAAAAGAAAATCGTCAAGATCCGAGTGTCGGATGACGAGGAGGTATTAGTGCAAGGAGAAAAATCCGGCACCATGATACCATTTATATCCCATCTCAAGGTGTTAAAATATATACGTCAGGGATGTGTGGCGTATCTAGCGAGCCTGACGGCCACTGATTCTGAGGAAAAACGGGTGGACGATATTCCCGTGGTACGCGAATTTCCACAAGTTTTCCCAGAGGAACTTCCTGGATTACCGCCAACCCGACAGGTCGAATTCAGAATCGATCTGTTACCTCAAGCTGGCCCTGTTGCTAAGGCGCCCTACCGACTTGCACCATCCGAGATGCAAGAATTATCCAACCAGTTGCAGGAATTGTTGGATAAAGGATTTATATGTCCCAGTTATTCCCCGTGGGGTGCACCTGTTCTATTTGTGAAAAAGAAGGACGGGAGCCTTAGAATGTGCATTGATTACAGGGAATTGAACAAGTTGACAATCAAAAATAGGTATCCTCTCCCCCGAATCGATGATCTGTTCGACCAACTACAAGGTGCGAGCTACTTTTCAAAAATAGATCTTAGATCGGGATACCATCAGGTTAGAATTCAGGAGGAGGATATCCCAAAAACCGCATTCCGGACTCGCTACGGCCATTACGAGTTCTTAGTTATGCCTTTTGGGCTAACAAATGCGCCAGCAGTATTCATGGATCTCATGAATCGAGTCTGTAAACCCTATCTCGACAAACTCGTCATTGTATTTATTGACGATATTTTGATATACTCGAAGATTAAAGAAGAGCACGAGCAACATTTAAAGTTAGTTTTAGAGCTCCTGGATCAAGAGAAGTTATATGCAAAATTCTCCAAGTGTAACTTCTGGTTACAAGAGGTGCAATTCCTCGGTCACGTTATAAACCACCAAGGAATACACGTTGATACGAGTAAGGTTGAAGCAATTAAGAATTGGCAAGCGCCTAAATCTCCAAAGGAAATCCGCCAATTCTTAGGCTTAGCTGGATACTATCGTCGATTTATAGAGAACTTTTCCAGCATCGCCCAACCTTTAACCTTCCTGACTCAAAAGGATCGGAAGTATGAATGGGGTGAAGAGCAGGAAACGGCGTTTCAAACGCTAAAACAAAGATTGTGCCAAGCGCCAATCTTAAGTCTCCCCGACGGAGACGATGGTTTTGTCGTGTACTGTGACGCATCCCGGAGAGGGTTAGGATGCGTATTGATGCAAAATAGTAAGGTTATAGCCTATGCTTCTCGACAATTAAAAGTTCACGAGAAAAATTACACTACTCATGACCTAGAACTGGGAGCAGTGATCTTCGCACTTAAAATCTGGAGGCACTATCTCTACGGTACAAAGTGCACCATCTTCACTGATCATAAAAGTTTGCAACACATATTCGATCAGAAAGAACTGAATATGAGACAACGAAGGTGGGTCGAGTTACTGAGTGACTATGACTGTGACATCCGATATCACCCCGGCAAGGCTAACGTTGTAGCCGATGCCTTGAGTAGGAAAGATCGAGTTAAGCCACTACGCGTGCGAGCGTTGGGAATGACAGTCCAGTCGAACCTTTCGGATTTGATTCGAGTCGCTCAACGCGAGGCGTTGAAAGGGGACCAATTGGAAAAAGAGGGACTTTTCTGTAACGAGAAGAATTTCGAACAGCGTGTGGACGAAATTCTCTATTTCAAAAATCGGATTTGGATTCCGACCCTCCACGACCTTCGTAAATTGATCATGGACGAAGCACATAAATCAAAATATTCCATACATCCGGGATCAGATAAAATGTACAAGGATGTGAAAGAATTTTACTGATGGCCAGGTATGAAAAAGGATATAGCCACATACGTCGGCAAGTGTACGACGTGTGCGAGAGTTAAGGCGGAGCACCAGAAACCCTCGGGAATGTTACAACAACCGGAAATTCCCGAATGGAAATGGGAGCAAATCACGATGGATTTCGTGACACACCTCCCTAAGACATCCCGGGGACATGATGCAATTTGGGTAATCGTGGATCGATCAACCAAATCGGCACATTTTATTCCGATTAAAATAATTATAACACCGAGAGACTTGCGCAAATTTATATAAATGAAATAGTGTCTCGTCATGGCATCCCCATCTCGATCATCTCCGATAGGGATAGCCATTTCACCTCCAAACTTTGGCAAGCTGTCCAAGAAGCATTGGGAACACGTATTGACCTAAGCACAGCTTACCACCCTCAGACCAATGGTCAGTCCGAGAGGACCATTCAAACTTTGGAGGATTTGCTTCGTGCCTGCGTACTGGACTTTAAGGGAAACTGGGATCAACATCTCCCACTCATTGAATTTTCCTATAATAACAGTTACCATAGCAGTATAAAGGCAGCACCTTATGAAGCATTGTATGGACGGAAGTGCCGATCACCAATTTGCTGGTCTGAAGTGGGTGACTCGCAGGTCATTAGATCGGATCTGGTCCAGGAGACGACCAGCAAGATTCTTGAAATTAAGAACAACCTGAAAGCCGCGCGGGATCGGCAGAAGAGTTATGCCGATACCCGTCGAAAACCGTTGTCATTTGAGAAGGGGGAAAAGGTATATTTGAAAGTATCACCCTGGAAATGAGTGGTCAGATTTGGAAAGGCGGGGAAGTTGGCCCCTAGATACATTGGACCATTCAGCATCACTGCAAAAATCGGTCCGGTAGCTTACCGATTAGAACTGCCTGAGGAACTAAGTGCAGTTCATAACGTGTTTCATGTGTCAAATTTGAAAAGATGTCTGGCGGATGAGACATCGGTGTTACCCTTAGAGGGTGTTCAAATAAATGATAAGCTCAACTTCGTAGAGGAGCCCATTGAAATAGTGGACGGTAAGATCAAGCAACTTAGACACAATAAGATCTCGTTGGTCAAAGTTAGATGGAATTCGCAACGAGGCCCAGAATTTACTTGGGAACGAAAGGATGAATTTCGGAAGAAATACCCCCACCTATTTCCTCAAAAGGAAGTAGTTGACGTGTAAAATTTCGAGGACGAAATTTTTATAACGGGGGGAGAATGTAACGATTCCGGCAAATCCAGGTATACCCTAGCCGGTATATACTATTTACGTGTCATTTAATATTGATTATATGAGTTATAGTACGTTTATACGAGTATATATGATTCATAGTACGAATCATACTCGATTATATAGTGAATCGTATTGGAATTACAATTAACCAATGAACGATTATTGAAACCCGAACGAATCGGGAATTACATTATAGACGAAGTGTATAATGTTTAGTGATGTTTACGAAGTATTAATGCTTCGGGATAAGTGAATTATAGCACAGAAAAAGGATTTCGATTTATTAGTACGTCGGTACGATAAACGAAACCTTTAACATCAAACCAAGCAAGAGACGATCGATCAAGCCGAAAAAGATGCGTAATTATTAATAATATGATGTTTTAAGTCAATAAACGTCATGGGTTAAGTTTTTTTTTAAAGTTTTTAAGTCGGTTTTATGTAAATTTTATTTTAACCCGAAAAACGACCATTTTGGGCTCGTTTTAAGCCGAATTACGCGTTTAAACGAGAAACGAACTGAACCAGATTATCCAAAACATTATCCGGATTACGGAAATCCGAATATGTGGCTTAGAATGGACTTGTGGGTCCCATCCCACCCCATATGGTGGACCGATCGGCCCACCCCTTCCATAATATCATTTCATTTTTTTTACAATATCAAACTCTCTCAAATCTCTTCATACATTTCAAGTGTTCATCCAAATTCATCACTTTTAACCAAGAACACAAGGTATAAGCATGTTATAATGCATAATCTTTGGTGTTGATTTCTTAATTTGAGTTGTTTTGCAAGAACAAGAGGTTCCAAGTGAAATATGGGTGAAAACACGAGATGGAACCGATCCTTGCTTGATCAAGTGATGTATACAAGTTATACACGGGATCTTGGTCCAAGAAACGAGTTAAAAGTGTCAATAACAAATTTTTACGGTTAAAATCTTTAAAAATGAATTTCCAAGTGAAAGACGGGTGAAAACCCGAGATGAAACCGACTCTTGCATGATCAAGAGATGTATACAAGTTATACAAGGGATCTTGGTCCAAGAAATGAGTAAAAAGAGTCGAGAACGGATTTTTACGGTTAAAACCTTTGTTTTTATATCAAAACCGACACTATGAAAGAAATGGTTTGATTGTTGGTGTAACTTGCTTGGTATAGTGTTATTGTGCTTGTAAGTGTTGTATCTAGTGGCTAGCAAAGGCTAGAAACCAAGATCTTTGCGATCTAACGCTAGAAAACACAAGATAGTTCGGTTTTCGCGTGGTTTATGTATTTTGGACAGATTGTAGTACGCTTAGAGTCAGGTCACGAAATTTCACAGAGATGATCTACACATAAAAATATGAGATATGTGAATTTTTGGTAATTTTTGGATAAAAGATGAATATTTGGTGAATTTAATGCTCGGTTTTGGCCAAAAATGGTGAAAAATAGCTAAACTTGATGAAAAATTCTGGAAAATTTAGGATAAGCTTTTTATAACATATAAAGGTCACACACAAAATTTGTGCTCAGTTGGAGAAGTATAAGGGGGCTTTTCGCTAAAACGAGTTCTAGGGCTTTTTAGCTCGGTTTTTGTGAAAATGGCTTGAAAAATGAGTTTTGGGTTCTGGAAAAATTCCAGGGAGTTATGAGGATGGCAGGGATCGTCCCAGAAAAATTTGGGATTTTTCTAAAGTCTTTTGGTATTTTTGACATATTTAGTGTTTTAATAATGTTTAAAAATAGATAAATAAATGTAAATATAAAAAAAATAAATCTGGAAAATTTTTATAAAATTTCTTACTGTCAAAATAAGTTTTGTGCAAAATTTCAAGACCCGAGACTAAACGGGTAATTATTTGTGCTAAAAAGAACATAAAAACAAATTTTTAAAGCTTAAAACTTGTAAACCGGCAAAACTCGCATAAGCGAGCTGACTGGTATATAAAAACCTAAAAATGGACCATTTTCATAATACTAAGTAAATTAAATAAAAGTAAATCATCCGAAAATAATTCGGATGATTTGGGTAATTCTACCCGATTTTACTGTTTCCGGCACCTAAATGACGGAAACGGGCCCCGCGGCCAAACGGGGTGTCCAAACCGAGCTCTAATTTCATCACTTTAACTAAAATAACAGTCAAACACCATTTTTGGGTCGGTTGTGAACAAACTCATTTTTGAAACTAAAAACGGATAACCGTGCTAGGCACGCAAATCAAGGAAAACATAAAAATGATAATTTTGACCGTCAGACTCTAAGTAATGTCACAATCTGAGTCCTTAGAAGTGTCACGGGGTTAACATTGTCCCCGGATCGAGTACAGTACTGGGTTAACAATGTCCCCAGATATACCGATTGGCACGGATTTAATTTATGGGAATTATATAGTAACGACATAGATATCATATTACAGATCCAGGCTTATAGCAGTTCATTGTAGCACGCCCCGACTCACAGAAAGGTGAGTTTTCACGAGCCCTTTTTTTTAATGAACCGTTTTAAATATTTTCCCGGGGCGGAAAGCATGTCTTTATTAAAGTATTTAAGTACATACCGATCGTATGGAAACACTTGTATATTTATATATATATGGTTTGATGCACAGAATATATAAATTGTTTATCGTGTGGAATTGTTCTGGGGTAACATAGTTCCCAGAGGTTATTATTGTTCTGGGGTAACATAGTTCCCAGAGGTTATTATTGTTCTGGGGTAACATAGTTCCCAGAGGTTATTATTGTTCTGGGGTAACATAGTTCCCAGAGGTTATTATTGTTCTGGGGTAATATAGTTCCCAGAGGTTATTATTGTTCTGGGGTAACGTAGTTCCCAGAAGATTAATGGAAATGTTCTGGGGTAACATAGTTCCCAGCATAATTACATTACTAATAAATGATTATTAAAATGATCTGTCAGTGTTTATTTAAATTAGTGAAACTCACCAACTATTCGTAGTTGACCCGTTTTCTTTACATGTTTTCTAGGTATGCCCAAGTTGGAATGATTGATATGTGCTTAATGATCTGTGCTACTTGTTGGAAGCTTGCTGATCTATATTTTGTAATGAATATATTAATGTCTTATCGGTAAAACATGTGTGTAACACCTAGACAGTAACGAAACTCGCAACAATGTAATATGATATAAATTAATGTAGTGGTATTTTCTTTATAAGCAATGCTGTTGATATCAGATGTGTCTGTTGCATCCCGTTTACGTTTCCGCTGCGGTTACGGGGTGTTACAGCCTTACATTTGCTGCCTCATGCTGATTCATTCTCTCATGTTGGCCAGAGGGTTTAAGTATCTTTTTGCCTTTTTGTAAGATGCTTCAATCATCATGATATCATTCATCCTCCTCTGCCTCTTTGTTCGTTCTAATTGAGAGAGCTCCAGCTTCATTTTCTTGTTTAGCAAAGGAAATCCCTTTCTAGATTGATCTTTTAAGAATTTTGAGAGTTCATTCCTTTGCTGAGCGGAAAATAGTTGTCTTTCTTGATAATCATGCAGGTTAAGTCTTGCCAATTCTTCCAGTTTTTCTTTGTTGAAATCTTGAGAGTCATCTTTAAATATAGTATTCTTCAGTTCTCCATTGGACATAATCACTTTCAAGGTTTTTGTCCTGGAATCAAGATAAAGGTTCTTTGGTAGGTTCACCTCTGAAGGTAGCCTTTGTTGTCTTTGAAGTGTTGACCTTGTTGTTGGAATGGGAATACTGACAGTGGAGACCATTGGAGTATATTTTGTTTTGGGTTCAGGTCTTATCACATGCCCTGTTTGTTCAAATAATCTCAAAATTTGATCCTTTGTCATCATAATCAGCTTTTTATAATCTCTCCCTTATTTAGCAAAAGTTGTAATCATTTCCATTGTTTCTTTGTCAATTGCTCAGTTGGGGTGGATCTTTGTGACTGAATTGGTTCCCCGCTAGGTCCACATTGGAAGGATAGTAATCTTCTTTGTTCTTCTTCCAGCCTCTCCCAATGCTCCTTTTCAGTACAAAATATTATTTCAATTGTGCTTTTCCAAGGTTATCAAAGACATTTTCATCCATTCCCTTTCTCATCATCAGTCCTTTCAAAGTCTTGATTTTGTTTTCATCTTTCCACGACAATATCACTTACTTCAATCAATTCCTTTTTCACTTGAATCAATTTTGGATGAGCCTGAGCTGGTTTAGATTGTGCTTTTAATTCCTCATTGTATTTTCTTAACCCTAACTCTTACAGGCTTATCTTTTGAGCAGAACTAAACATTTTCACATTCTCCCCTTCTCCTCTAGCCTTCATCAATCTTTCGAACAAAGTTTCTCTCTCATCATACCATTTCTTCTTTGACTTTTCAACCACTTTTTCATTAACAGTACTGGGATCAGATTTGATTTTCTCTGAAATTTTCTTGAAACTTTCTTCAACTTGCTTCTTTCTCATGATCTCAACCTGCTCAATTCCTACACCATGATCAACTAAGAATTTACATTTTCCTCCATACTTTTTATATAACTGATCAATTCTGTGTTTTTCATCAGTAACTTTCCTTCTCAATCTTTCCTTATCTTCTTTTTCAATTCCTTCTTTTAGTAGATCTGTACACACCTTCAAGATCATCATAACTCATGTGGCTCAATTGTTTGTCTGAGAAGTTGTGAAGTCTCAGATAAGCCAGAAATCTTTGAGTTTTTTTATTCTTTTTCTCCCTCAGTTTTCTTATCTCTTCTCTCTTCTTTTCAAACACATAATCTACTTCTTCATCAGTCAACATGGCTAATTTGTCAAACTCAAATCCATGTCCCATCAAATGATGATCCTAGGATCTGCCCTTTTTATTTCATCAAGCTTAGCTTGGATATTTTCTCTGTGAGTTTCTGTAAGGTCCACATGAGGAGAGTCATGTTCCTCTTCTTTATTTTTATCAGCCACTTCATCATCATCATCATCATCATCATCATCATCATCATCATCATCATCATCATCATCATCATCATCATCATCATCATCAGTTAGATCATTAAGTGCATCAATTTGTTGCTCTCCTTCAAAGTGATCATCAGGTTTTACAACTTGTAGAGGAATAGCATGAATAGCCCTTTTCTTTTCTTTTTTCATGGCCTCTTCAGGAATATTTCCTACCTCGAATCTCTCTCTTCCTTGAATATCTCAATAAGTCAGCAGGCCATCTTTTCTGGTCTTTCTTCATCTCATCAAACAGGCTTTGATTCATCATTTCACTTGCCTTTTTAACCATTTCTTCTTGAATTTTCTTCCAATCAATATCAACTGCCTATCAACATTTTCCTTTTCAGGCTCATCAGTAGCAGTAAGAATGAATAATTCAGGCTCAGGGGATTTAGGTTTTGCCTCAGGTGTTTTAGGTTGCTAAATTTATAAATAAATATGGCAAGAGAGTTGTTAGCATCCTCTGCTTGCTGCAACCTCAACAACCCTTCAATCACATCTTGTTCAAGTTCCCCTTTTTCTTCATCAGGTTTCTTCTTCAACTCAAACTTCTCCAACATAATCCTCTGCTCCTCCAATTCTTTATCAGTTAAAAACATGTTAATCATCTCCCTCTGCATCCACTCTCCTACAATATTATCATGTCTTTTAATGGCTCCATAAGTTGATTCATCAATAAATAGGACTACATCACTTGACTCAATATTCTTAAGTTTCAAGGGTTGCAGCTGTCCTTCATGTTCAGGCACTGCCTTCCCCTTGATCCTCCTTCTTTCCTCATCAATACTTTCTGGTCTGGATGGGCCTACTTCCCTCACCACTGTGAGTGGGAAGTCTTCAGGAAAATTATCAATCTCTTCAAATAAATCATCAAGTTCATCATCCACCTCTTTTTCATTTTCCACCACAATTAAAGATTCAACATTTTCAAACTCTCCATATAGTATATCAAGATCCAAGTCATCTTGATTTTGATCAACTTTATCTCCTTCATCATTCACATTCACACCCTCATCAGCCATCACATTTTCAACAATGTTCTAAACAGTTTCATCATTGTTTATCTCTTGCATATCCTCCATATTCTCATCACCTTCATTTACATTAATATCAGCCTCATTGTCATTCACCTCCCTCTCAGCCTCATTCATCTCAATGTTTTCAACCACCATTTTATCATTAATTTCAGCAGTATCATTTAAAAAAAATTGTAGTCCTAGACAACATCCTCAGGCACATCTGCCTCATATCCACCTTCATCATGTACATCATCTCTCTCCTCATCCTCATCACTTTCGTACAACTCTCCCAAATATTTTATAATATCATCATTATCAGCATTACCAACGGGTACATTCTCCCCCTGTTTTGGTGCAACTGAGGTCTTCTCAACCTCACTAACCAGGGTTTGAATTCTTAACAGAGCTTGTTCCAATTGGGATTCCAAATCTGAATGTTTCTTTCTCAAAGCCTCATTCTCCCTTCTTAAGTCACAATTTTCAATTAGCACATTCATGTGCCTGTCAAGGATTCTCATTTTGGCATCAGGAGAAGGTGAGTTAATAGGTGAGATGGGAAATGGATCAGGGATTTGAGATGGTTGAGTATCATGGGTTGGGCTTTCAAAATTTTTTTACTGATGCTTGGTAGAGGGTGTCTGGTTTGAATTGTAGGTGTATGTGTATGTATGATTTGAAAAGTTGGTATATGTGGTTGGTCAGAGGTTTGGGAATGTGTTGGTGATTGGTATGGTGTGTTGGGTTGGTTTACAAGGTGGGCCGGAATGTATTGTGGTATGTATGGTTCATGTTCAGGTTGGTCTCGGGTTTGGGTTTGAGTTTGGGAGTGGGTTTGGATTTGGGTTTGGGTTTGGTTTGGTGGTGAAGTTGGTGGGGATGGAATGTATTGTTCAATGTTGGTCATGGTGAGGTGGTGAAGGAATATATGGTTCTTGGGTATGGTATTGGGTTGGTGAATGGCGTTGTGGTGAGGTGGGCGGTGTAGGAACAAGGTTGTCATCATGTGATATCTCCACCATCATTATCATCATCAGACTCAGACATGTCATCATCATCCTCACTGGCACTACTCTCGTCATCACTAGTCACCCTTGGTGACTCTGGCACTTCCATAATTTCCATGTTATTGTCGATCAGCCAGGGAAAAATGTCATATACAACTTCCGGATTAAAATTGCTTGTTGCACCCACCCTAGCAATTCTTCTATAAACATTTGGGTCTTGCAAGACATGAATGATACCCAAAGTTGGAAGATCAGGGCAGAGAATATTAAAGATGATCTGCAAGAATCTGGGATCATTAGAAACCTATCCCTCTCATGTTTCCTTAGATTAACCACCAGAACTTTAAAGATTAATCTTGAGAAGTTGAAAGGCCTGTTATATACTAACGATAGTTGTAGAGATTTCTCTGCTCATGAAGGTCCAAGTACCCCTCCTTGGTGTAAACCCTTGTATGATGTGGTGCATCAGAAATCTGTATAAAATGGGGAACAATCCCTTTTGGAACTGTCCTTCATTCACATTTCCTTGGTACCCCCATTGTTTCTTGGAAAATCCTCAATAATCGCCGGGTAGAAAAGGATAATTGAATATCCAGATTATCATTTAGCTGAAGACTTACCCGGATTAGATTCTCGGTAATCTCAATTTCATGACTAGCCACCGTGGCCTCAATCCTCTTGCCATTGACATCATCCTCCAACTGAGCTGTATTCCAGAAATCCAAATGATGATTTTTATATATTATTGGGCTTTCTGTAAAAGAAAAACAAAGATTTGAATGAAGAAGCAATTGAATCATTAAAGGCGCACATATTGTGCTTCTTTTCCATATCTGCACAACCATAGACAAAAATACATTCAAAGCAAAGATTAGTCATTAAAGTTCATTGCTTTTTTATGTATCAAGTTAAATTTGAAAAAGAAATTGAAGGATAGTCTTTAAGAACCTGTTCTTAGACAAATTAATAACCTACAAAGAAAACAGATTTGTTAGTAAACATGAAATCGAAGCCCTAAACCCATACAATGAGTGTCGGAAATCATTTAATTGAAGCTTACCGTGTCGGAATTAGATGAATGACCAATTTAGGTTAGGAATTTTGAGCAACGATTGAGTTTCAGAGTGACGAGCAAGTGGACAATAATGCAAGAGTGAAAGAGGGAAAATGTGAAATGAAAATCTTTCCAAGTTCCCATTTTATAGTGTATGCTGGGCACAATTGAACGTGGGTTTTAAATGAATTTTGTCGTTTAGTATAAGTATACTGCCAAAAAACCAATTTTAAATATTCCCGCATAAAGCTTGCTCAATAAAGTATATTATCCTCGTCCCAGAGTTTACTCAGGTATTTAAAGTAATTAGAAATAGACTAAGTAAATAAAAATGAAAGAATCTTACTCGAATATACAAGATTGCTCGAGAAATTAATCACAAGATAAATAATAAAGTATAGTTGATCAAATAGGCAACCATACTAGAGATCAATAAAGATCCCAAAATAGTAACTTAGAGATATTTCTAAATGTCAACCTTACTCGAATACCTTATCAATGCTAACCTTACTCGAATCTACTTAGAAAAGAAATGATTTAACATATGTAGAACTATACAACCACTATATACTCCAAAGCAAAGTTTACTCGATAATACTTCAAAAGTGCAAAGTGTGCTTCAGAAGACTTGATATATTAATTTAAATATGAAAGTGTGCTCAAAGCATACAGTGTACTTGGAAACTAAAGCTTGCTTGAAATTTTTTGAAATATGCAAGTATGCTTGGAGAACACTTGAACTATTATATTAAATATACAAGTGTGCTCTAAGCAAGAAGTTTGCTCGATAAAAAAAGTTTACTCGAAAACACTTGCAATTTCAGAAAAAGTATTCAGACACAAACAATATTCAATTAAATCAATATTAAATAAGTATGCTTGAAAATGTACCAAGTTTACTCGATAGAGATAAACAACAGGTAAATAGTCAAGATTACTCGAACAATATTCATTTTGATCAAATTCAATCTAAAATCATGAAGTATGCTTGATAAACAAATATTTCAATTAACATTCAAGTTTACTCGAAACAAGTATTTAAAGCATATTCATACATTAATATCACATATTTATCAAGTGTGCTTGAATGATGACCTTCTAAACAACTAAGTTTACTCGAAAGTGCATAATCATCAAAGTGTACTCGATAATATATGAATAATTATATTCAAAGAAAATAAGTATCAAGTATGCTCGAATGAGTTAAACTTCAAATAAAAACACCTAAGTTTACTCAAAAGTTTAAAAACATTAAAGTTTACTTGAAATAACGTATGCAGACATATTCAAAGTGGAAACGCACCACTTTTACATCAAACAATTTTCTCATTAAAGTTCAAAGTTTAAGAGAAAATGGTGCATAATGAGATCAAATTTTAGTTTTATCCTTTCAAATCCTTTTCTCTTTTATGAAAAGATATCAACATGGGATCATAAGTCACCTTTTAATACTTCATTCTCAGCATTATTATGACATAATAGGCAGGTTAATAGCAGGTATTGACTTAGCATGAATTTCATTACTTTGCTGATATGCTTAAAGTTCAATTAAGTGCATAATACAAAATTGGATAACACTTATTGCATTGTGATGTTCCATATCTCTTCTCAAAGCTTGTTTGGCTTTCTCCAAATCACCCCAATTTAACTTCAACCCCTTGATATTTGGTCAAAATAGATTTATGACAGAACACTTAAACTTTCTTAATGAATTTTTCTTTTCAAAACAGACAATTGAGGTTGAACGTTGGACTTACATGCCACTCAGTTCGGACTTACAAGCCATCCATTCAAGGTGTTTAGGACTTATAATGATGTCCCACCTCTGTAGTTCTAGTTTAAACCCTCATGTTTGATTTCTTTAAAACTTCTGAACATTTATCAACTTTTTGGTTGATGTTTAATCAATTTGCATAAATTTGTTCTTTGTCATATTCATAAGATGTTTCATTTTGAGTGACCAAATACCAACAGGCTCGTGTATGACTGGATAATCACTTTTCTACCTATCATTCGGAGAGATTTATCTTAAACATGCATATTCAACAATGTATCTTCACATTAAGCTGATCATATTCATTATGTTTATATCACCTTAGTTTTTACACATCATGGAAAACAACCATACTTATTAATGGCTGCACTAATAGTCTTTTTAGCCTATTAAATCCATATGATTGGTGTAAATAAACAATCTACTATCATTTCCCAAATGTTGGATCAATTTTCATTGAAAACCTTTTAAGCTTCTATAAAGCTTTGAGTTGAATAATATTATCATTTCTCAACACCATCAACTTGCTCATTTGTCAAAAATGATTTTATTTGTAAAACTTCTTTGAAAAGTGTTCATTTGAGCATACATGTTTAAAATCAAATCACAGTTTTGACAAAGGTAATCAGTAACATATTCAAGAATAATTAGAACATGAATGTCATGCACTAACACAATCAGACTAACATAATGTTCAACCAAGACTAATTATGCAGAGTCTATCCTGTCCTAAGCATATCATCATAGCAAATTATCCAACATATTCAAGATATCAGATAAGCATCCAAATTCAATCATTTCAAAGCATATGTAGACACATTTATCAAGATATCATAAACAGATACTGAAAACTGACCTAAACACCATCAATACCTAAGTCACTCATAGTCATTTAAAGCACATATCAGTTTAATCAAATTTCACACATTCAACAGTAATAACACAATTTCCTCACTCAAGACCTTTAATGAAAGAGTCGGTTAGCACATTGAGCACACATCATCAATCAGACTTCATCAGAGTTGATCACGCTTAATGCTTTTAATAGAAAGTGAAATATTGTTGTATCTAGTGGCTTGGTGAATAAATCTGCCAAATTGTCACTAGTATCAACTCCTTTCATTTATATTAGACCTTTTTCATTATAACCTCTAATGAAATGGTGTCTGATTTCAATGTGCTTGGTCTTTGAGTGTTTGACTGGGTTCTTAACTATGAACATAGTAGAAGTATTATCAATATAAATAGGAGTATTCAAGTAATTCAAACCATAGTCCGACAGTTGATATTGAATCCAAAGGACTTGTGCATAGCAGGCAGATGCAACAATGTACTCAGCTTTAGCAGTAGAGATTGACACAGTTCTTTGCTTCTTGCATTTCCCTGATACTAGCCTGTCTCCCAAAAATTGACATCCCCCTGATATAGACTTCCTACTCATGTTGCAGCCATCACAATCACTATCAGTGTATGAAAGTAGATCAAAGGCATGGTTCTTAGGGTACCATATCCCCAAATCAGGTTTCCCTTTCAAATATCTAAAGATCCTCTTGACAACAGTCATATGAGACACTTTTGGACACAATTGGAATCTTGCGCGCGCGTACACACACACACACAGCAAACATAATGTCATATCTTAATGCAATAAGGTACATCAAAGATCCAATCTTAGCTCTATATTCATGTGCATCCACAGGCTCCCTTTTTTTATTAGCTATCATCTTCTCATGTGTGTCCATTGGAGTAGAAGCAGTCTTCAAGTCTTGACATTTGAACTTGTTCAATATGTCTTGCACATATTTTGATTGACAAATGAATACTCCATCTTTCTTCTGTTGAAATTGCAATCCAAGAAAGAAATTCATTTCACCCACTGAGCTCATGCAATACTTAGACTTCATAACTTCCTCAAACTCCAAACACATATGTTCATTTGTAGATCCAAATATGTTATCATCAACATATACTTGAACTAGAAGCAAATCTCTTCCTCTTTTCTTGTAGAAGAGCGTCTTATCAATGGCTCCCCTTTGAAATCCATTAACAAGTAGATGATTTGAAAACTCATCACACCAAGCTCTTCGAGCTTGATGTAGTCCATATAGATCCTTATTCGATTTATAAACTCTATTAGGATACTCAGGATCCTCAAAACCTAGTGGTTGAGTGACATATACCTCCCCTTCTATTTTTCCATTTAAGAAAGCATCTATGACATCCAATTGAAATACTCTGATGTTCTTAGAAGCAGCATAGGCTAAGAAGATTCTAATTGCTTCTAGCCTTGCTACAGGAGCAAATACTTCTTCAAAATATATTCCTTCTTCTTGTAAGCATCCTAGTGCAACTAGTCTTGCGTTATTTTTAATTACAATGCCTCCTTCATCCTTTTTATTTCTGAAAACCCATTTGTTGCCTATTGCAAACTTTCCTGGCTTATCTACAAGTTCCCGCACTCGCAGATTTTTGAATTGAGCCAACTCCTCTTGCATTGCTTCCACCCAACTATTGTCTTTCAATGCTTGAAGAATGTTCTTGGGTTCAGTTTGAGATAGGAAGCAGGAGTACAAACAAATGTTTGCAGATTCAGATGCGCTTCTTGTAACTCTTTCATGAATATCTCCAATTATGTTTTCAGCAGGATGATTTCTTTCTACAAAAGAAGTTTGGATGATATCATCAACATATACTTGAACCAGAAGCAAATCTCTTCCTCTTTTCTTGTAGAAAAGTGTCTTATCAATGGCTCCTCTTTGAAATCCATTAACAAGTAGATGATTTGAAAACTCATCATACCAAGCTCTTGGAGCTTGATGTAGTCCATATAGAGCCTTATTCAATTTATATACTCTATTAGGATACTCAGGTTCCTCAAAACCTAGAGGTTGAGTGACATACACCTCCCCTTCTATTTTTCCATTTAAGAAAGCAGATGTGACATCCAATTGAAATACTTTGATGTTCTTAGAAGCAGCATAGGCTAAGAAGATTCTTATTGCTTCTAGCCTTGCTACAGGAGCAAATACTTCTTCAAAATATATTCTTTTTTCTTGTAAGCATCCTAGTGCAACTAGTCTTGCTTTATTTTTTATGTTATCAAATGTCTCATCTTTGGATTCCAAGAACAATATCCATGAGAACATTGAATAATCATCGGTAACCACTAAGCAATAGAGTTCACCAGTAATACTTTTGACATTCACGGGAACGAACAAATCCATATGGACTCTCTCAAACACTAATTTGATAGAATTTAACGCTTTTGATGGATGAGCCTTTTTTCTGTTTTCCCTTTTTACAACTCAAGCAATCGTCACTCAAATGAAATCATTTCACATTCACCCCATCTACAATTTGATTGTGAACTAAGTAGTTCATCTTTCTTACATGAATATGTCCCATTCTCTTGTGCTATAATATAGATTCGTTCTCTTATGCTTTGGAAACAAAACACTGAACAATTTTGATTATCGTGCTAGCTACACTCATGTTGAGAACATACAAATCATTCTCTTTAGGTGCTTTCATTAGAATCCATTCTTCCGGTATATTGTACCCCGGTTTCAAAATAATACACTCCCTGTTAGTGAAGTGTGTGGAAAATCCTTTGTCACAAATTTGTGATATGCTTAACAAATTGTTCTCCAATTCTGTGATGTAGTTGTCCTTATCAAACATTACCTGTGCCGTTTGACAGTATTCGTTCGCCCATTATTTGACCACCTTGGTTACCATCAAACCCGACATAGCCTCCTCCAATTGCTTTGACATCTTTCAACAAATGAAGAGTACCAGTCATCTGTTTAGAAGCTCCACTATCCATTATCCAACGTGAATCATCGAATCTTGGAATCCCCTACATAACCACTTAGTGAAACAAGGAAACCAAGCCTTCTTAGTCTTGGGTTATTTTATTTTCACATATAACATTTCGTCAAACAATTTCTCACATTCGCTATCCACTGATGAATTATCAACATATGAACAAACACTGGAAGCATCAGAAACCTTACACGCATTAGGTATCTTACTAGGTGACATAGTTTTCAAATCACTAGTTCTGACTTTTGCTACCCAGTTTTGACCCTTAGTGTGTTTCTTGACATAGAACTTGTCCTTTCTTACATTAGAACTTTCACCAAATTCAAATACACTTTTAACCACATTTTCTTCATTTTTAAGAATTTTTGTTGGTACACATTTCCTCATATAATATTTGACCTCTTTCTTAAGAACATGATCGTGTTTAAATCGATTAGGACAAGCATAGAACAAATGTCTTATCTTGTTGCAATTGAAACATATTCTCCAGTCTACTACCCTTTCAACTGGTGAAGATCGATTTTCAACTCGACCACGTTACTGTTTTTGTTTGAAAAACTCTTCATTACTTTGTTTTCCAAAAACATTGTCCTTTTCCGATTCAGACGTTCTAGCCTTAATAAACACAATCCTTTTAAATGTATTCTTTGGTTCAACTTTTTCAGCAATCACATTTTCTTCCTTTACTTCCTTAACTACCTGTTCAATCGGTACCTCCTTGACCACTTCTTCAACCTCCTCTGCCACATCTTTAAACCTCTTGATCACTTTCTTCAATCCCAGCAACATCCTCATAAACCTCAGCAACATTCGCTTGTTGGACAAAGTTGTTCCAGTTGATGCCCTCATCCATTTGAGCAGCATGGTAGGCTTTTGAAGTTGAAGCTTCTGTTGGTTTCTTTCCAGCATCAGAGGACTTGTTCGGAGAGCTTTGGTAGTAAATAAATAGCTGATTGTAATCTCTTCCAAAAGGATTTGTACTACTATTGCCAACTTATTTGTTCGTACATTCTCTTTTGAATTGCCCCTTTTCTTTACATCTGAAGCATCTCACTTTGGATTTGTTATAACCCAATTTTGAAGCTGCACCATCTAAACCGTTTTCCCGGTTATCATTTTGAACCTTGGAGCTCTTCTGATAACACTTGCCATACAACATTTGATGTCTAGCATCTCCATTTCTTTTGGGTCTATTTGATCGTGGTCTTCATTCATCATATTGTAGTTTCCAATTCTTCCAACAATCAAACCTTCATACGATTCCAAAACAAATCCAAGAAATACCATGTGCACTTTGACATTATCAGCAGTTAAACCATTTGAGTCCTTGTGATTTACGACAATGTTGCATTATAAAACATCAGGATTTTGGTTATGTGGCTGTGTGTTGTGATTAGTAGGCATAGTTCCAGAGTAGCTACTAGATTTTTGTGGAATTTTAGTAGCTTGAGATCTACCAAGTGTATTTCCCACAAAGGTAGCCCCTTCAGTACAGTATTCAATTTGAATCTTTGGACTTGAAGTGAGAGTAGAATTCTTATAGTATAAACCAATATCTTGAGAAACTGCTAAGCTCTTCATTTTCTGTTTTTTCCCTCATTTCCAACTCTAGCGCCTCTACCTTCTCAATGAACCTAGCTAGATTAAGACGTGCAAAAGCGACCAGATTTGATTATTGAATCATGATAAATGTCTCCCATTCTTCAGGTAATGCATCAGCCAATCTATTAATATATTCGTATTCAGGCTTGTCAATTCCCATTCTTTTCGTTTCATTTACTAGGTGACAATATTTTTCGTTCAGCTTATCGACCGATTCACCTTTTACTAGAGTAAAGATATCAAATTCCTTCTTTAACAACGCCATTTTGTATTTTCACATATCCGGATTTCCTCTATATTTGTTGAGCAATGCTTTCCAAATAGAATAGTATGATTGGTTGTCTTGAAGCATCAGAAAGATTCAGCCTTGATTGATTGTTGAAAGAGATTCAACATCTTTTTCTCTCTAATCTACAATTCTTTCTCATCCTCAGCAATTTGCGATAGTCGGTAGTTGGTTCCATTCTCATTCTTAGGAATAATATATTCCTTCTCCACAACCAACCACGTATCATAACAACACGCTTGCACATGTGTCTCGAATTTGTCTGCCCATTTTGGATAATCCTCTATCCTGAGAAGCTTTGGTGGTTTGTTGGCAGTTTCGATTTCATTGTCAAGGTTTAAACTTTAAAGAAGGGTTGACGGTTGTGACACAAAGGCATTCAAGTTATCCATTTTTCTCAAAATAATCCAAACTGTCCAAGTCCACGTATAAATATCAAACGGATAAGTCTCAAGTCAACAGATAAGTCTTAAGTCAACGGATAAGTCTTATACGTCCGTATAAGTCTTATACGCTACAAAGAATTGTTGGGTTTTAACAAGATTATCAAAATCATATAATCTCATTTATATGAAAAAACGCAGCGGATAAAAAGGTTTTAAATCTTGTTAATTAGATGAATATAAAACCGATTTTATATGCAAAACCCTAGCCTTGAATCCATAAACGAAATTTCATGCTTAGCAATATAAACAACCATAGGGGGTTTATGTAATATACATTCAAGAGTCCAAGAAAATGAAGGAGATGATAGTTTGAATGCTAGTCTTCTAAAGGGAAGACCTCAAGCTTGTATACCTTTCAAGCATCCAACAAAACACCTTTTTAATGCTAGGATTTTCACTCAAAACCCCTTCTTGTTGTCCTTTCCTTGGCCGAAAATAATAGAGAGGAGAAGAGAGAGTTTTTTTTGCTTTCTTGTTTGTGTGAGAGAGAAAATGAGGTGCAATCAATGCACCACCACATGAACCAATCAACACTAGTGCATGTTATTGAAAGGAATAAAACAATAAATAGAAGAGAGAGGGGGGAAGGGGCGGCCCTTTGGCTCCCACCCAAATTCAAAATCTAGCTTGTTTTACTTGTTACCTATGTCACATTTGTATGTTATAAAACATGTAACATAACATGGTTCATGAAAATGTAATAAGCCTTGCATATTTTTATTTAACCAACTTAAATAACATAGTACAAGTAACATGCAAAATGTAATAAGTCTTGCATATTGTTATTTAACCAACTTAAATAACATTGTACAAGTAACTTCTCTTATATTATAAATTATTCATATAATGTATTTATTTAACAAGTGCAAATTTTTAAAAACCCAATTTCCAAATATTCTAAGTGTTAATATTTATTTGTTAGATCATATCTTAAATAAATATCATAGTGTTTTCCTAGCTTGTTATTGGGTATGACCTGACTTGGATCATAACGTACTAGCCACATCAACTGTAATATGTGTCTTGGGCTGATCGAGTCCAACAATCTCCCACTTGCACAAGATACATATAAGATTGATGCAAGTAGCAAATACCGCCTAAAACGGTTTACTACTCCTAATGCGTATGACGAAGTGCCATTCAATAACATCATCCCCTTCAAGTCCCTTACTTGAAAATGATTTTGGTGAATCTATCATGTATCCTTTTATCAAAGATGTCATGTCAAATCTAGAGACATAGAGTGATCATTCTCTATTGATTTAACTTAGCAGGCCTTAGACATCTTACTCTCAACGAATAAGAAGGACAAATCCCCTCTTGACTACATACGTCTCTCACAATCACCTTGTATTGCACCTGATCTTAGTCTTATGTACTGTTATGTTTTAGAGAAGCGAAGAACTAAGTCAAAGTATAATATTTGGTGAATATCAAAACTTAATATGTATCTCAGGTCGGAGGATACTATGATATTCGCCTTTACTCAAATTTACTTATGATCAATCACTAAGATTCCATGTATTAACATTTGAGAGCTGGTCAGTCCAATATTTATACCCCATAAATATCTATGAACCTTGGCAGCAACTACTTGCTCTATATTTATACTTATGAATATCCACCAATCCAAGTTCATAATAGTCTTAACTTCATATATGTTCCCACAAATATGACCGACTACGGACATTTAGAATAATTAACTTATTCATGGATTTAAACATTCTAAAATGGAACATAAATCAAAATGTGATAATCATAAACCATAGTCATATGAATGAGTCAAAATAACAATTGTTCCGATATCCAAATACAAAATAGATCAACTCCAATCGCTAGAATATCGAAGTCCTAAGGCGCAAGTATGACCTTCATGCTTCGGCCTTTCAAGGAGCTTCATGAGTGGATCCACAATGTTTCGATCAGTTTGAACTTTGCGAATACATATCTTTCCTTTTTCAACTTCATTCCTTATGTAGTTGAATCTACGCTCAATGTTTTGATTGGTGTGAACTTTGCGAATACATATTTGAGAAATCGCACCCTCATTGTCAAAAGATCTCTTGAGGGTCATGAATGGTACGGACTATCCCTAGGTCGGCAATGAACTTCCTTATCCACATAGCTTCTTGAGCTGCAATATATTCCCATTCAGTGGTGGACAATGCTACCACGTCTTGTTTTGCGCTCTTCCAAGAGACTGCCCCACCATTCATAACGAAAACATATCCCGATTCTGATTGAGAACCATCTCTATCAGTTTGGAAAGTCACATCCGTGTAACCTTTTAGAACGAGTTCCTCCTCACCAGAACCTTATATTATAAACATATCCTTAGTCCTTCTAATATATTTCAATATACTCTTAACCGCCATCCAATGGCTACTTCCTCTTTGTTGGTATCTACTTGTCATGCTCAAAGCGCATGACACATCCGGTCTAGTGCATATCATTACATATATGATGGATCCTATAGCTAATGCGTACGGGATTCCTTTCATTTTCTCTTGCACATTCTTTGAGCTTGGACATTGAGACGTACTCATTATCGTTCCTCTTTGCATAGGCACCAAACCTTTATTAGAGTTCTCCATCTTTTAACCTTTTCAAGATTTTATCTATGTATGCACTTTGGTTTAAACATATCAACTGCCTTGATCTATCCCTATACATATTTCTTCCCAGAATGTAGGCGGCTTCACCAAGATACTTGATGGAAAAACAACTTCCAAGCCAGGCTTTTACACCTTCCATGATTAGAATATCATTTCTAAATAGTAGTATGTCGTCAACATTCAATACTAAGAAAGTAATGATGCTCCCACTAGCATTCTTATACATATAAGCCTCATCAGCGTTCTTGATGAATCTAAATTTCTTAACCTCTTCACCATTATCCCAACTCCTAGATGCTTGTTTCAATCCATAGATTGATTTCTTTAACTTGCATACCTTATTAGGATGTTGTGGATCAACAAAACCTTCGGGCTAAACCATATAGAAATCGTCTTCAAGATGTCCATTTAGAAAAGCGGTTTTGACATCCATTTGCCAAATTTCATAGTTATAATATGCGGCTATGGCAAATAATATCCTCCTAATTGACTTTAGCATTGCCACGGTTGTGAAGGTTTCATCATAATTAACCCCCTTGAGTTTGAGTAAAACCTTTTGCTACAATTCTTGCTTTATAAGTATCCAAGTTTACATGCATATTGGTTTTCTTCTTGAAAACCCACTTACTTCCAACCAGTTTGGAGTTAAGAGGTGGTACAACCAAATCCCATAGTTGGTTGTCATGCATGGATTGCATCTCAACGTTCATGGCTTCAAGCCATTTGTCACAATCGGATTGTGACACTACATCATGGTATGTGGTGGGTTCATCCGAATCTACCACATAGCATCCATCCATGAAAAATCCATATCTTTCAGGTAGATTACTAATTCTACTAGATTTGCGAACGTTTTGCGTGTCTTGATCAACCATTTGATCATTCTTAACAACCTCTTGTTGATTACTAGTATCAACCAAACGTGTATTGGCTTGTGGTTCTCGATCCTCCTCGAGTTCCAACGTTCTACTAGTTCCTTCCATAAGGAACTTAGTTTCCAAGAACTCGGCCTTTCGAACAATAAACACCTTTTGCTCGGTTGGGTTGTAGAAATAATATCCCATAGAGTGTTTGGGATATCCTACAAAGATACACTTAGTAGATCGGTTTTCAAGTTTGTTTTGGGTGTGGTGCTTATCATAAGCCTCACAACCCCATACCTTTAAATATGATAATGATGGAACCCTTCCATACCATATTTCAAAAGGTGTCTTATCCACTTTCTTAGTTGCGGCCATATTTAGAGTAGGGGCTGCGGAGAGCAATGCAAAACCCCAAAATGATAGAGGCAATGTGCTTCTAGTCATCATAGATCGAATCATATCCAATAGAGTTTGATTCCTCCTTTCATACACATCATTATGTTGTGGTATTCTGGGTGGAGTGAGTTGTGAGATGATCCCACATCTCCTAAGGTAATCTTGAAAAGCATCACTAAGGTATTCGCCTCCTCTATCCGAACAAAGTACTTTGATGGTTTTATTGAGTTGATTTTCTACTTCATTTTGGAGGAATTTGAACATTTCAAAAGCTTCATCTTTGTGTCTTAAAAAGTACACATACCCATAACGACTATAATCGTTGATAAAAGTAATTAAGTATCTTTCACCATTCCTTGTCATTGCCTTAAAAGGACCACATACATCCGAATGTATGATACCTATAAATCTTTTGTCCTTTCATTAGTTCCAGTAAAGGGTTCCTTGCTCATCTTTCCTTGTAAACAAGATTCACACTTATCAAAAAATCATCTTCATTTGTTTCCAAAAGACCATTCTTTTGAAGTGTATATATGCGATCGTTGTTTTGTGACCAAGGTGAGAATGACAAAGATAAGTCTTACTTAAATCCATTTTGAGTTTCTTGGTGATTGATTGGTACAACGTGTTATCAAAGGATGTGTTATCATGAACTAATTCATAAATGCCATTAGACACTGCTTTAAAATAAAAGACATTATTCATGAAAACATAAATACCATTGTCTATAAATTTCAAATCATAACCAAATTGTCTTAAAAGAGAAACAGAGATAATATTCTTAGTCAAACTAGGAGCATACAAAATGTTTTTCAAAAAAATTTCCAAGCCACTTGGAAGCTTCAAAATGTAGTCTCCTTGGGCTTCGACATCAAATTTTGCTCTGTTGCCTATGAAGAGACTTGTATCTCCTTTCTTGAAATGCTTATTTCTTTTGAACTCCCGCAACAAATTACAAATATGAGTTCCACATCCGGTATCCAATACCCATGTGTTAGAAGAAATAACATTAAGATCAATATGGATCATGAAAGTTTTACCCGATGTTTACCCCGCATTCCTCTTTTCTTTCAACTCTTTGAGATAGGTTGGACAATTACTCATCCAATGTCCTATCTCACCACAACCAAAGTATGGGTCCTCGAAGCTAACCCTTAGCTTCTTCTCCTTTGGTTTGGGTGGTTCCGATTTATCCTTCCCTTTGAACTTTCCCTTGACATGTCCCCTACCTTTAGCAACCTTTGCTTTAGGTTCCGGGTGATGCCTCTTCACTGATTGGGTTTCTTACATAGATATGCATGAGGCGCTCGAACCGCTTCGAAGCGTTCCACCCTAGCTTGAGTAAGGAACATTTCCTTTTGTTGGGTGATCATGTCATATGCTCCTGATTTTCAAAGTCCTTTGGAATCTCGAGAATCATAGTTCTCAAAATGAGGCAAGAAACTTGCACCGAATCCTTGACGTATTTCAACCAATCGTTATAGGCATCTAAATCGCCAATGTTTGGTTCGTCGGGAATAGGATTGTCCAATATGTAGGATTTCTTTTCTTTCTTGAGAACGATTCTCAAGTTTCGATACCTATCCATAAAATGTTGTAGTTAAGACCATCGAGTATGGCTCTTAGTGATAGGTTCACTGGTGGGATAATTGCTTTAGGCGGATTGTTGATTGCGGCCATCTACATAATTAACAAAGCTCAATTTTAGTGTTTTCGGTATCATTTAATAAATTTTAATCGTTAATACCATTTATGTCTCCAAGACAATTAATGATTAAAATCTAGAACCCAACGTTACATTCAAATAGTAGTGAGGTGACCTTTTTCCCACTATTTAAATTAACAAGGTAGTCAACATTTGACGATTGCAACCCTTTTGCAACTTCTAGTTTTATGGGATCAGTTAAACATCTCTATGTTTAGTTGGTATGTTTAATCCCATCAACACCATTGTACGCCATACTTCGGTGACCATATTCACAAGGTTTCCAAATCAAGTTGACCTACTAACACACACATGTGAATTTGCACATACAAGTTGTTTGGTGACCTTTATCCCACAAATATGGCAAACCCACCTCAAACTCACAAGTTTTCTCCAATGTGGTTAGGTGAGCTTTATCCCACATTGAGTTCCCAAGTAATTTGAGTCTTGTATATAAGGATAGTGTTAGACTTCTTTTAAAAAGGGATTTAAGATTTCTAAATTCTTGATTGAAAAAATTTTTGCATACCTTGCATTTGCATGCACTCAAATGCATGGTACTTTGTTGAAAACTAATTTTCAAAGTTCCTTTTAATAAAACCCATTTTATTGTGAAATCATTAATCTTGAATAAAACCAATTTTATTACCTAATGATTTCTAAGGAACCAATTTTATGCAAGTTGTTGATTTTAAGTTGTTAACAGTCCATATGAAAAAAAAAACCAACCAAACATGCATAAATAAAACAAACAAAAGTTCATAACTATAGCCATCTAAACTTGACAACACTTGTTGACCAAAACAAGTGTACCAAAAGGTCTCTCCTAAGGGACAAAATGACACTTGGCTCGTGTATGTGAACTCCCACTTGACCCGCATCCAAATGCCTTAAGTGTTCACCTTGTGTTGTGATTCTTTCACTTTATTTGGGCTTCAGAATCCAACTTCAGCTACTAGCTTTCTTGGGCCTTAATGTTTGGGTTTTGGTCATTGGACTAAAATCCCATCTTGGACTATAAGGTCCGGTCCATTAAGGCCCAAAACCAAAACCCTAATTTCTTGTGCATCTTCTATTACAAAAAATATATATATCCTAATACATTTTTCTCTAGTAAAAGAAATACAACTAATCTACTTATTATTACAAACAATATGAAATAAATAAATAGATTACAAACCCAAATAAATGAATATTACAACCATATTAAATAATTGAATAAATCACAGCACAAACACATATCCAAACATAAGGTCATGGCGAGGTTATGAACATGCAAATACACATCCAAATGTGCAAATGGTTCAATTTCAAAATGGTTCCCCTTTTAACCCTTAAAGTTTTCAGCCCAGGTTAAGAAAACCGAAAACATTGGGTTTTTGTCCAAACAAAATAACCAATCATCCAAATTACTTATTTATACTTGATTCCCAAATGCATGTAAAGTATAATCTTGAAAAACCAAGGGGTAACCAAAAGCCCTAAAACTTTCGGCCATATGGTGAACCACACCATAAAACCCGAAAATTTTAGAACTATCGAAGCTTGTATTCGTATAAGCGGCTCTTAAAGCCATTGTTGGGTTTTAACAAGATTATCAAAGTCAATATAACCTCATTTATATGAATAAATTTAAATCTTGTTATTTAGATAATATAAAACCGATTTTATACACAAAAACCAAGCCTCATATCCATATACGAGATTACATGCTTACCAATATAAACAACCATAGGGTGTTTATGTAATATACCTTCAAGAGTCTAAGAAAATGAAGGGAGATGATAGTTTGAATGCTAGTCATCTAAAGGGAAGACCTCAAGCTTGTATACCGTTCAAGCATCCAACAAAACACCATTTTAATGCTAGGATTTTCACTCAAAACTCCTTGTTTTCCTTCACTTGGCCGAAAATAATAGAGAGGAGAAGAGAGAGTTTTTTGCTTTCTTGTGTGTGTGAGAGTTGATATGCAACCAGTGCACCACCACATGAACCAATCAACACTAGAGCATGTTATTTAAAGGAATAAAACAATAAATAGAATTGCGGGGGGGGGGGGGGGGGGGAGGCGGCCCTTTGGCTCCCACCCAAATTCAAAATCTAGCTTGTTTTACTTGTTACCTATGTCACATTTGTATGTTATAAAACATGTAACATAACATGGTTCATGAAAATGTAATAAGCCTTGCATATTTTTATTTAACCAACTTAAATAACATAGTAGAAGTAACATGCAAAATGTAATAAGTCTTTCATATTGTTATTTAACCAACTTAAATAACATTGTACACAAGTGCAAATATTTAGAAACTCAATTTCTAAATATTCTATGTGTTAATATTTAATTGCTAGATCATATCTTAAATAAATATCATGGTGTTTGTCTAGCTTGTTATTGGGTATGACCCGACTTGGATCATAACGTACTAGCCACATCAATTGTAATATGTGTCTTGGGCAGACCGAGTCCAAAAAGAAAAACTTATACGTCGGATATGTCATATCCGCTACAATAACCCCAAAACACAATTTTTTAACTTTGATGATGAAGATGATCTTTTGATCTGAAACTTGGTAGGGTTGTTCACGAACTATAGGCGTCCATAATGTGTAGAACTCAGAGTTTTTGACGGTAAAATCTTGTTGAATTGTGGAATCAAGTTGATTAATAAGACATTGTTGATCAAATTTTCAATTCTTGTGATCTTGAAGTAGATACGAACCCAAGATCTGATACTACTTGAAAGAACGTGTATGGTTTAGGATCGATACACCGAGTTTACAATCTAGTCTTCAACATAATGAGTGGAAATCATTATGAGATAAGTTGCAAAAGATAGATTCGCTTTTAATATACTTTATATTCCATGCAAACTGATATCGGTACAAAGAGTACGACAACTTTCATCACTGTACAAAATCTAGAAATCTAGACAACTAATGAGAATGGACGGATATGTCTATATATGTAGACATTGACATATCCGCCATATATATCATATACAGCGTACATGTGCATATACGTATGGTATATGTACATATCCGATGGATATGACTTATGCGCCAACTATGCAACTAAACCTATTTACAACTCTGTTTTCAATACAAATACAAGATCCTAGCATTAGACATTCTTTCAACTGGTATCAAATTAAGTTATACAAATACAAATGAGATTTAAGTTATAATTGTTCAATCAAATCACCATAATTACCACCAAAATATATTACGAAGATGCGCACTCAACTGATTAACACGAATCAGCCTTCGATTCCATCATTCATCCATAAATTAACACCAAATCTGATCAAACAGTAAGTTTGCTTGAAGAACATGAACAAACACGTTTCTGATCAAATTTAATCAACGAATTGATGTATCACGAGCAACCGTCTGCTTTGCTACCAGTTTTAAATACGTTATTCATCATTATATGAGCCAAGATCTCGCCGTTAACACGATAAATCAATATGTTAAATGAATACTTTATTGAATACTTTAATGGTTTAATACATTTGGATGAATACATTACTTCTAGAGAAAATCCGGCATGGTAACGATATGTTGATAAATTAAACATGGATCTCTACTTCTCCATGAATAATATATTCCAATTTATAGGCATAGACCCCATTCGTTAACATCAGCAATGAATGGGGTAATCACATTCACGAATGAGCTCCCATTCGTTATATTTCCATTACGAATGGGGATTAACTTAACGAATGAGCATCCATTCGTTATATCACCATAATGAATGGGCTCCTAACTTAACAAATAGGCAGCTAGTCTAACCAATGGACACCATTCGCTATACAATCCTTAGCGAATGGGCCAGTTTACATTAAGCCTATTGACTAAACTACCCCTAGCCTCTTCAATCAACTACGGACAAAAACTCATGCACTTACAGACTCCCTATTTTCCGTAGCTATTGAATGATTTAACTGTTGGGATCGAAATTGATCAAGGAAGATTGGAATCTTCTCAAACTCCTCCAGAAATATGCTAAGTATGGAATACGAGCAAACTAGGCACTTCGAGCCAGCCTAATACTTGTTCAAGCAAGGTATCTTACATCGAGAAAGGTTTTCTTTTGGAATTCTTCTAAGTGTTTAGTTTGAGAAAACTACACTTCATCAAGCAAGGTTGTTCTTTAGTTGAGCAAGGTTCGTTTTAGAGCAAACCTTTGACTTAGCCAAGCTTAAATCGAGTAATTTGGTGGGTCGAGCAAGGTTTCAATAATGATGATCTCAAACATGCTTGTAGGAAGTTAAAGGATTTATTATAAGGAATTCTACGAGAAAGGATCAAGATCGAGCAAGCTACATTACCCAAGCACACTTAGTTTGCTCTAAAAAGTCTTTGACAAAAGGTTAAAGTGATCAAGAAGAACAAGTTTGCTCGTAGGATATTCTCGAGCAAAGTTTGATTATATCATGAAGATTGAAGTCTGCTTGAAGAATAATTTCTAAGGAAAATATTCAAAGTAAAATCTTACTCGGAGAACTGTTCCAGCACACTTATGGATTACAAGGTTTGCTCGATAAAGAATAAAAGCATACTCGAAGACCAATGTGACACATGTAATAATTTGGTATATGTTTGAATATGTTTTAGCAATGATTACGGTTTCTAGAAGGTCTCGGGTGTGGCTATTTAAGGAAATACTAAATCAAAGTTATTACAATGGTGAAAAAAGAAAAAATACACACTTTCCAAGCAGATAGAATATTTTCGTACGGAAAGAAGCCCTACCTGACATTCGACCTTGAAATCCTAAATTTGTTCCTTTGTAATATTGATTAATATCAATGGTATCTTTTAAGTCTCTTGTGTGTTTGTTATCTTTTTGTTATTATTGAAACATCTTGGTTACTATTGATTCCGCCTTTAGTAATCATTCGGTCTTTACATTAGCTTATTCGTAACCGTCTTGTCAACATTAATTTGTTGGTTACGAGGTTGATAGTGAGATAATCGATCCTGACAAGTGGTATCAGAGCTTGTGTTTGCTCTTGTGAAAACCGACGTGTTGCTGTGAAGATTGATTGTGAAGTTTTTTGTCACACCCCGACTAGGTAGTTGCGGAAGCGTAATACGGGAATGTAACAGATAACACTGGTATCAACCACATTGTTTATAGAGAAAATTCAACAGCTAAATTACATCATATTACATTGGTAGGTACTATGTTTACAAACTAGGTGAAAAACACATAACCGGTTTACGAGCTTCTTATACAGTATTATATCAGCGTCTATTCACAGCTATTCAACTTGTCTTTCTAACACCAAGCATGTAAGCAAATCATTCCACTTTTGCTTTACCTGAAAAGCATGTTAAAACGGGTCAACTACGTCTAGTTGGTGAGTTTCAAGTTTCACGAGTATCAATGAAATCAGTTCACGAGTTCGTAAAGTTTACAGTGTGTATGTATATATGTCTGTGTATGATGCATTATACTAAGCCACAAGTGAAACCGAAACGAGCTAAAACACATGGCCTCCACTGCCCATGCACTCCCGTTGGCATTTAACAGCCACTTTGCCCCAAGTATGTACTATGTCTAACACCACATAGCAGTATGTAAAAATATAATGACAATGTGCAACTGGGTTTACATATGTTCCGGCATACCCCTCCGGCTCTGTCAGTTGGGTTTGTCAAACCGATAGTACTATCCACACGTCACCGGCACGAAGTTAATCACTTGTGTTTGTGGGGACTTGTCAAGTGTTAGTACTTAGATAATCCACATCATCACACGTTTTCAAGTATATCAGTTTATGTAAACATGCTTTTCACCCCAAAAGTTCGTAAAACAGTTTAGAAAGTGGGGGTCGTGAAACTCACCTTATCGTAGTTCGCACAGAAATCACGTATCAATAAGTCAGATGCCTCGTTTATAGCCTGATTCCTATAAACGGTATCGTATTGTTATTACTAGTACAGTGTTCAAGCTAAGTCGGGCTGTATAGATAATCTGGGTATAGCTGTTAGGCCCAGAACATGACCATTGTCTTAGATTGTGACGTTGTATACTATGAAATGTTTAAAACTAGATTTGGCTCAGTTTCACCGTTTCCTGAGCCTAGCTCAGTTGATCGTTTATACGTTTCGGGATTAGGTAAGATCACATAAAACTTAAGTAAATATATTGATTGATAAAATAATTTGATTTATGAAAGAATTTTAAGGTTTCAGTGTCTGGTTTGATTGCAAGGGTTCGTTTCCGTTTTCACACGGGTTTGATTATACAAAACGTGCATAATCCACCCGATTTGTCCGGAATTCTCGTAAAAGTTCGTTTTTATCAATATCATTCAAAAATATGATATTTGACCACCTTTGACATTTTGACATACCAGTCAGTCCGTTAAACACAAAACTGCCGGTTTCGTTAAAACAATTATAATTTAAATCTTTAATTAATCATAACTAAATATGTACTTATATATAAATTATGTAAATTTCTGTAAAAATACATTAAGACATGGAGAATTTTATAAAAATATTTTCAGAATTTTTATGATTATTTATTTATTTATAAAAATTCATTTAATAGGTTATAATCGTGTAATAAATGGCCCGTTTATATCAAACGACCTCCGAAAAATCCAATAATTTTTACCAATGACCTCAATGTTATTACATAGCCCCTGCAAAATTTTCAGAACCTAACTCGTTTGACAAAATGCCTTTTTGTGCGTTTTTCGGCTGTTAAAAGTCGGTTAAGCCATGATTGCACAAACCATACTTAGACATTTCCAATGATTCCCAAACTTTACCAGTGATCTTACCATCACATATTAAACTCCAAAACCAAGTTTCATAATTTTTCAATATGTTTAGCTATTTTTCCCAAATAAACGCTCATAAACGGGAATAAATTCACCAAATATTCTCCGTTTATCGAAAAATTACCAAATTTGAACAGGCACTCATTTATATGATCCCTAATGTCCCTGCAAGTTTTCACAAGCTAACAACAAGTACGTCACAACCTAATACTAAACAGCCCCTAAACGAGTGTTACGGGTTTACCTTGTCGGTTTTCGATGAATTTTGCTAGCTTAAACGACTTTCCGGGTCTCGGGTTGCAAACTCAGTATATCTACATATCATATAACATCAAACCAAGCATAAATCATCCATGTAACAGCCTTGATAATTAGGGTTTCGGTTTTGGGTTCAAACCGAACTTTCTAACCGTAAAAACGTTGTATTCATGTTCTAATCCGCGTTTTTGACCAAAAAAGTATATGTTCCTGGTTTGTAAACATGTTTAACATCAAAACATGGTTTTACTTGATTTTTAGGGTTTTTGGATGGTTAAACATGTTTAAAACTAACTAAAACATGTTTAGAAGTTAATTATATGGATCAAACTTGGTTAAATCTTCACAAAACTTGATCTTACCTTAGGGTTTTGAAGGAGAGCTGATAGAGCAGAGCTAGAGCTGCTTTGGACTTCAAAAGTTTGTATGTTAAACTGAATAACAAAAGCTTAAGGATGAAGTTATGTTTATAACAATAATGTGATGTTTGGTGGGGCTGGCGATCGGAATCATGTAAGGGCCCTTAATGGGCTGTTTTGGCCCATTTCTCTAATCATACAAGCCCAAACATGAAAAGCCCACTTTAAATTTAGTTCAGGTTTGGTTTTTCGCAAGAAAATTAATTCGGGTGTGAGAAATAGCGCAAAAACGAGTGTTTTTCAGCTTATTTTTGTAAAATAAGAAAAACGTACTGACTCGTTGTAAAATTCCAAAATATTTTCACGGATTGCTTAGAACATGTCATATAAGTGTTTTATAAATCTTTTTCGGCTTAACGGATGCTACAATGCTTGTTTTGATATTAACGATTGCGTTTAAGCTTATAGCGTATCGATAAACGAAACCTTTTTCGTTTAAAGAGTTTTAAACGTACTGGGACCTAAATATCAATATGTTAGCCTCTATAACATATATATAACTCGTATATGACCCCTCAGTATGTATACGGGTCATAATTAGTATCGGTCGGTTACTCGTTTAAGCACTACGAATTAACCGATTTATCGTTTACTTGTTACGTAAAGAATATAGTATACCTCGTTTTATCATGAATGTCACATTCTCCCCCCGTTAAGAAATTTCGTCCTCGAAATTTAATGTGTCATCGGTTTTCTAGGGAACAGGTGTGGGTATTTCTTTCGGAATTCGTCCTTTCGTTCCCAAGTATATTCGGGTCCTTGTTTTGAATTCCACCGAACTTTTACCAATGAGATTTTGTTATGTCGTAACTGTTTGGTATTCCCGTCTACAATTTCTACCGGTTCCTCTACGAAGTTGAGCTTTTCGTTGATCTGAACATCTTCCAGTGGTACTATTGTCGTTTCATCAGTCAAACACTTTTTCAGATTCGATACATGAAACACGTCGTGAATAGTGCTCAGTTCTAAGGGTAGTTTTAATCGGTAAGCTACGGGACCAATTTTTGCGACAATCTCAAAAGGTCCGATGTATCTCGGGGCTAGTTTACCAATCTTTCCAAATCCTATAACACCTTTCCATGGCGATACTTTTAAAAATACCTTATCACCTATTTCAAAAGATAACGGTTTCCTGCGAACATCGGCATAACTCTTTTGTCGGTCACGAGCAGCTTTCAATTTTTGTTTAACTTGGTGAATCTTATCGGTGGTTTCCTGAATTAAATCGGATCTTGAAATTTGAGTATCACCCACTTCTGTCCAACATAGTGGTAATCTACATTTTCGCCCGTATAGAGCTTCATACGGTGCTGCTTGTATACTACTGTGATAACTGTTATTGTAAGAGAATTCAATGAGCGGGAGGTGTTGATCCCAATTCCCTTTGAAGTCCAGTACACAAGCACGAAGTAAATTTTCTAAGGTTTGGATGGTTCGTTCGGATTGACCATCAGTTTGGGGATGGTAAGCCGTACTTAGGTCGATTCGGGTTCCCAAGGCTTCTTGTACTGCTTGCCAGAAATGTGAAGTAAAGTGACTGTCTCGATCGGAAATAATCGAAAGAGGTACTCCGTGTCGAGATACTATTTCATCAATGTAAATTTGAGCGAGTTTTTCGGTGGTGTAGTTGTTACGGATGGGAATAAAGTGTGCGGATTTGGTTAATCGGTCCACAATTACCCAAATTGCGTTGTGTCCTCGAGAGGTTTTAGGAAGGTGTGTCACAAAGTCCATAGTAATTTGTTCCCATTTCCATTGTGGGATTTCGGGTTGTAGTAACATTCCCGAAGGTTTTTGATATTCCGCCTTTACCCTTGCACATGTTGCACATTTACTTACATACACGGCTATATCCTTTTTCATACCAGGCCACCAGTAAAATTCTTAAACATCCTTATACATCTTATCAGCACCTGGATGAATAGAATATTTGGATTTGTGTGCTTCATCAAGTATCAGCTTTCGGAGTTTATGAAGTGTTGGAATCCAGACCCGGTTTTTGTAATAATATACTTCATCAATTTTCTTCTCAAAATTCCTTTCATTTCCATGTAGTTCTTCTTTTTTTTGCTGATCTGCCTTCAAGGCCTCATCTTGTGCAATGCGAACTTGTTCGGTTAGGCTACTTTGAACAATCATTCCGAGTGCTCGTACCCTTAATGGTCTGATTCTGTCTTTTCGGCTTAAAGCATCAGCTACTACGTTGGCCTTACCCGGATGGTATTTAATCTCACAGTCATAATCATTTAACAGTTCTACCCATCTCCTTTGTCTCATGTTTAGCTCTTTCTGATCGAATATGTGTTGTAGGCTTTTGTGATCAGTATAGATGGTACATTTAGTGCCATACAAGTAATGTCTCCAAATCTTCAATGCAAAGATAACTGCTCCCAACTCCAAATCATGGGTCGTATAATTCTTTTCATGTACTTTTAATTGTCGGGAAGCATATGCTATTACTTTCTTTCTTTGCATCAGTACGCATCCTAAACCTTTACGAGATGCGTCACAATATACCACCAATTCATCAGTTCCATCTGGAAGGCTTAATATTAGAGCCTCACATAACTTCTGTTTTAACGTTTGGAAGGCCATTTCTTGTTCTTCTCCCCATTCATATGCTCGATCTTTTTGAGTTAGGAGGGTTAGAGGTTGTGCAATACTTGAAAAATTTTCAATGAATCTTCTATAATACCCGGCTAGTCCTAAGAATTGACGAATTTCTTTTGGTGACTTAGGCACTTGCCAATTCTTAATGGCCTCAATTTTACTTGGGTCTACTTGGATTCCTTGATGGTTCACAATGTGTCCCAAAAACTGTACTTCTTGTAGCCAAAACTCACATTTGGACAACTTTGCGTATAACTTCTCTTGCCTCAATAATTTTAAGATTTCCCGCAAATGTTGTTCGTGTTCCTCCTTACTTCTCGAATATATCAAAATGTCATCGATAAACACTATCACGAACTTGTCAAGGTAAGGTTTGCAAACTCGGTTCATGAGGTCCATAAACACTGCAGGTGCATTTGTCAACCCAAACTGCATAACCAAGAATTCATAGTGACCATACCGAGTTCGGAAAACTGTTTTTGGTATGTCTTCTTCCTGAATTCTTACTTGATGATAACCAGATCTAAGATCAATTTTTGAAAAATACTTCACACCTTGGAGCTGATCAAACAAGTCATCAATTCGAGGTAAGGGGTATCTATTCTTTATAGTTACTTTATTCAATTCCTGATAATCAATACACATTCGAAAACTCCCATCTTTCTTCTTTACAAATAACACTGGTGCTCCCCACGGTGAGTAACTAGGGCGAATAAAACCCCTGTCCAGTAATTCTTGTAACTGGTTGGACAGTTCTTGCATTTCAGAAGGTGCAAGTCGATAAGGTGCCTTAGCAATGGGTGCTGCTCCCAGTATCAAGTCAATACGGAATTCAACTTGTCGGGTCGGTGGTAAACCAGGCAACTCATCGGGGAATACATCTGAATACTCGTGTACCACTGGGATGTCTTCCATTCGTTTTTCCTCGGGTTCCTTAACTGTTACACTCGCCAAGTATAAAGTACAACCTTGGCGTAAATATCTCAATGCCTTAAGTTGAGATACGAGAGGCAGTACTGTACCAGATTTCTCACCTTGAACAATCATAGCTTCATCATTCGAAAGAGGTATCCTAACAGTCTTATCCTTACAGACAATTTCAGCTTTATACTTAGATAGCCAGTCCATACCGACTATAATATCGAAACTTCCCAATTCCACTGGAAGTAAATCAATAAGGAATGGGTGGTCGTTTAGGATAAGGGAACAGTCTCGGACTATTCGGTTAACAAGTATAGGCTTACCGTTAGCGAGTTCTATAGTATATGGTTTTGTTAGTTCACTAACCGGCATATTTTCTAAAGGTAAGAAATTAACAGATACGAAACTTCTATCGGCGCCCGTGTCAAACAAAACTGAAGCATACTGACCCGAAACTAAGAATGTACCTGTCACCACATTCGGATCATGACGCGCTTCACCCGGTCCTAATACAAACGCGCGTCCCCTAGCTGCATTGGAGGTTGATGCTTGTGCTTGGTTCTGCCTTCTCACTGTACCCGGGTTCAAATTGGGGCAGTATCTCCGAAAGTGTTCCGTACTGCCACATTCATAGCAGGCACGGAGGTTCCTGGTAGGTGGGGTTTGTTGGTTGAGTTGTGGGCGGGTTGGTTGAGGTCGAGGGAGTTGAGTTGATTGCAGTGGACGGTTAACAATGTTGGTGGGGGTTCTACAGTTGGGGGCATAGTGTCCCGTTCTTCCACACTTTTGACAAATAATCGGTTTGTAATCACCCACATGATGAAAGTTACATCTTCTGCACTTCGGTAACGTCCCTTTATAGGTCTCTTGTTTTACATTAGAACTGGTCATGGCATAACTTCGGGTATTTGGACGAGTCCGCTTGTTTTGAGGGTTTCCTTGCATTCTTGTCCCATAATCAGTTCGTTTTAAACTTGTTGTTTCACCTGGCATCCTTATCACTCCACTTCTCATTAGATCAAAAGTAACGACACCCGTTTGAGATACAACACTTTCTAATGTCGGGTGGGCAACTGAATTCACTATACTTCTCACAGCAGGGGTCAGTCCCCAGATATAACGTTCAATTCGCTTCGCTTCCGGTGTAACTAACCATGGAACTAAGCGGGACAGTTCGTTAAAATGATTCGTGTATCCCACATGGTCCGCTCCTTTCATTTCCAGATTCCATAACTCGTGTTCCAACCTCTGAATCTCACTTTTAGGACAAAAATGCTCTAGCATGAGGGTTTTTAATTCAGTCCATGACATACGATTAATAACATCTTGTCCCCTTATTTGGACTACCGTGTTCCACCACATCAGCGCTTGGTCTAGAAACATACTGGTAGCAAATTTGACCACGCGGTTCGGTGGACACTCACTGATATTAATTACTGATTCGGTCTTTTCTATCCATTTGACCAGCCCGCTAGGTCCTTCAATACCCTTAAACTCAATCGGTTTACATGATGTAAATTGTTTGTATGAGTACTCCTGACGCGGGGGTTCTCGGTTATTATTATTGTTATTATCGGTATTGGTCCGAGTATTATCATTATTAGTTGTGTTAACAACCGGTACAGGGTTTGGGTTCGGGATATTATCAGGGTGCATAACAGGTTCTGGGTTCCCAGTGACATTCATAGTTGGGAGAGTGTTATTATTATTTATGACATTATCAGTATTCACCGGGGTAGTAACACCCGGGGCTACATTAGTGTCCGGCGGAGGTGTATTAACAGTGGCCGTGGTGGTGCTCGTAGGTTGATTAACAGTATTGTTAGCACGTATGCTTGCAGTGACTTGTGTTACAATTGTTGGTATCACTGCTTGTAGTTGACGAGCAATCATTGCGGCCACTTCCGCCTCAGACAAAGTGTTTGTTTTCTTTGGGGCCATTCTATAGAATAATCAATTATATAATAATCAATATTGTTTCACTATGATCAACATAACTTTACGATATTACACTTTCACAACACATAGCTATGCCAAAGAAAACACGTTTGTATTAATTATAATCATTACTGTACATATGCATCCAAAATTAGCGCATAGGCTTAACCTGGTATAGGCCAGCGCTTGTATATGCGTATCAAAATTTGTCACTAAGTGACATGTAGACTTAACCCGATAAGGGCCAGTGCTTGAAATTGTACTAAACCACAAACAACTCCCAAGTCAGCCCAACACGCTGTAACAAAATGCTGCTTGGGATATCAAAAGACTATATACATACGGCTAGACTACTATGTCCTATCCATTCTTTGCAACATGGAGCCACAACCAAACAACAGCAGCCACTAGGGCCGCATTAACCGTTAAGCATACCCCCAGTAGTATCATCGCTCGATCCTGACGCCCGTGGCTGTGAGCACTGGATCTTTGCACAATTCTGATTTCCTGCTGCATATACCTCATGTGATCTTGCATATCATATCTATGCAGGTTTAAGTTATTTATAGAATGTGATTGTTCTAAAAGCTGATCAGTTGCTAAACCAAACCATGCTGAATCAGAATGACGAGGTGGCTCGGGTACCGGGGCGGGTAAACCCCAAGTAGGAATAGGTATCTCAGTGACCTGGACACGTGATGTTTCTCCCCTATGGTACGTAGATCGAGGTGGGAAAGAGGTGTGCTCAGGTGGACGCACTGAAATGCGAGCGGTCTGACGGTTTCTAATAGTGGGTGGGGGTACTGGTGCATGCTGTACAGGTGGAGTAGGGGATCTGGGTGCTCTAACAGGTGAATGATAAGCACTAGTAGCTCCCTGTCCTGCAACATTCCTAGGGGATTCCCTAGGGGGATAGGTGTCACAACGATAACCCGATAAGTCGGGTTGATCCGCGGGTACCTCACGTGGAATTACCGCATCTGCACCTTCTCCTATTTCCTCTGGTTCCTCCTCAGTTTCCTCTTCCGGATCCTCCTCTTCCTCCTCAGGCCCTGTTGGTAGGGTATTAGGTAAACGATCAGTAGATCTTGACATATTCCTGCACAATTGTTAGCGATAAGAATAATATCCTTCTATATTAATCATAGTAGAATACATGTAGGTATTTATACACATAAGCACAAATAATCGTTTATATACACAGATATTTATCTATTATTATATTTTATACACATATGTTGCTGTTTTTACCTATTCGATTGTTTATCGACTTCTTCTCGAATTTCCTCGTACAAACAAGTCTGTTATTACGTTCCGGACCATAATAACCCACTTGTCCATTCGCGTTCATCACGAGAATCATTCGTGTATATTATTTAATATTATTTTATTCCCAGAGTTAATCGAGCCTACGGTTATCTTAGGGTATCCTAAGGGACATCCTAATTCTTTATAACCAATGGCTCTGATACCAACTTCTGTCACACCCCGACTAGGTAGTTGCGGAAGCGTAATACGAGAATGTAACAGATAACACTGGTATCAACCACATTGTTTATAGAGAAAATTCAACAGCTAAATTACATCATATTACATTGGTAGGTACTATGTTTACAAACTAGGTGAAAAACACATAACCGGTTTACGAGCTTCTTATACAGTATTATATCAGCGTCTATTCACAGCTATTCAACTTGTCTTTCTAACACCAAGCATGTAAGCAAATCATTCCACTTTTGCTTTACCTGAAAAGCATGTTAAAACGGGTCAACTACGTCTAGTTGGTGAGTTTCAAGTTTCACGAGTATCAATGAAATCAGTTCACGAGTTCGTAAAGTTTACAGTGTGTATGTATATATGTCTGTGTATGATGCATTATACTAAGCCACAAGTGAAACCGAAACGAGCTAAAACACATGGCCTCCACTGCCCATGCACTCCCGTTGGCATTTAACAGCCACTTTGCCCCAAGTATGTACTATGTCTAACACCACATATCAGTATGTAAAAATATAATGACAATGTGCAATTGGGTTTACATATGTTCCGGCATACCCCTCCGGCTCTGTCAGTTGGGTTGGTCAAACCGATAGTACTATCCACACGTCACCGGCACGAAGTTAATCACTTGTGTTTGTGGGGACTTGTCAAGTGTTAGTACTTAGATAATCCACATCATCACACGTTTTCAAGTATATCAGTTTATGTAAACATGCTTTTCACCCCAAAAGTTCGTAAAACAGTTTAGAAAGTGGGGGTCGTGAAACTCACTTTATCGTAGTTCGCACAGAAATCACGTATCAATAAGTCAGATGCCTCGTTTATAGCCTGATTCCTATAAACGGTATCGTATCGTTATTACTAGTACAGTGTTCAAGCTAAGTCGGGCTGTATAGATAATCTGGGTATAGCTGTTAGGCCCAGAACATGACCATAGTCTTAGATTGTGACGTTGTATACTATGAAATGTTTAAAACTAGATTTGGCTCAGTTTCACCGTTTCCTAAGCCTAGCTCAGTTGATCGTTTATACGTTTCGGGATTAGGTAAGATCACATAAAACTTAAGTAAATATATTGATTGATAAAATAATTTGATTTATGAAAGAATTTTAAGGTTTCGGTGTCTGGTTTGATTGCAAGGGTTCGTTTCCGTTTTCACACGGGTTTGATTATACAAAACGTGCATAATCCACCCGATTTGTCCGGAATTCTCGTAAAAGTTCGTTTTTATCAATATCATTCAAAAATATGATATTTGACCACCTTTGACATTTTGACATACCAGTCAGTCCGTTAAACACAAAACTGCCGATTTCGTTAAAACAATTATAATTTAAATTTTAATTAATCATAACTAAATATGTACTTATATATTAATTATGTAAATTTTTGTAAAAATACATTAAGACATGGAGAATTTTATAAAAATATTTTCAGAATTTTTATGATTATTTATTTATTTATAAAAATTCATTTAATAGGTTATAATCGTGTAATAAATGGCCCGTTTATATCAAACGACGTCCAAAAAATCCAATAATTTTTACCAATGACCTCAATGTTATTACATAGCCCCTGCAAAATTTCCAGAACCTAACTCTTTTGACAAAATGCCTTTTTGTGCGTTTTTCTGCTGTTAAAATTCGGTTAAGCCATGATTGCACAAACCATACTTAGACATTTCCATTGATTCCCAAACTTTACCAGTGATCTTACCATCACATATTAAACTCCAAAACCAAGTTTCATAATTTTTCAATATGTTTAGCTATTTTTCCCAAATAAACGCTCATAAACGGGAATAAATTCACCAAATATTCTCCGTTTATCGAAAAATTACCAAATTTGAACAGGGACTCATTTATATGATACCTAATGTCCCTGGAAGTTTTCACAAGCTAACAACAAGCACGTCACAACCTAATACTAAACAGCCCCTAAACGAGTGTTACGGGTTTACCTTGTCGGTTTTCGATGAATTTTGCTAGCTTAAACGACTTTCCGGGTCTCGGGTTGCAAACTCAGTATATCTACATATCATATAACATCAAACCAAGCATAAATCATCCATGTAACAGCCTTGATAATTAGGGTTTCGGTTTTGGGTTCAAACCCAACTTCCTAACCGTAAAAACGTTGTATTCATGTTCTAATCCGCGTTTTTGACCAAAAAAGTATATGTTCCTGGTTTGTAAACATGTTTAACATCAAAACATGGTTTTACTTGATTTTTAGGGTTTTTGGATGGTTAAACATGTTTAAAACTAACTAAAACATGTTTATAAGTTAATTATATGGATCAAACTTGGTTAAATCTTCACAAAACTTGATCTTACCTTAGGGTTTTGAAGGAGAGCTGATAGAGCAGAGCTAGAGCTGCTTTGGACTTCAAAAGTTTGTATGTTAAAATGAATAACAAAAGCTTAAGGATGAAGCTATGTTTATAACAATAATGTGATGTTTGGTGGGGCTGGCGATCGGAATCATGTAAGGGCCCTTAATGGGCTGTTTTGGCCCATTTCTCTAATCATACAAGCCCAAACATGAAAAGCCCACTTTAAATTTAGTTCGGGTTCGGTTTTTCGCAAGAAAATTAATTCGGGTGTGAGAAATAGCGCAAAAACGAGTGTTTTTCAGCTTATTTTTGTAAAATAAGAAAAACGTACTGACTCGTTGTAAAATTCCAAAATATTTTCACGGATTGCTTAGAACATGTCATATAAGTGTTTTATAAATCTTTTTTGGCTTAACGGATGCTACAATGCTTGTTTTGATATTAACGATTGCGTTTAAGCTTATAGCGTATCGATAAACGAAACCTTTTTCGTTTAAAGAGTTTTAAACGTACTGGGACCTAAATATCAATATGTTAGCCTCTATAACATATATATAACTCGTATATGACCCCTCAGTATGTATACGGGTCATAATTAGTATCGGTCGGTTACTCGTTAAGCACTACGAATTAACCGATTTATCGTTTACTTGTTACGTAAAGAATATAGTATACCTCGTTTTATCATGAATGTCACATTTTTTTACAAAATCTATTTGATTTAAGGTTGAAGATGATGACGCAAGCAGAGCACTGTTCCTCATTCTTCAGATCTACAACCATTTATGGTTTAAAAGTATTCTAATCTCATATTCACATTGATTATTGTTTGTTTTGAATATAGATCTTGGATTAATCCATCTGTTTTCATCAGACTCAAGGATTTAATCCTCAGTTCTGAAGTTTTTCAAAGTTTGTTCAATTTTCAATAATTTTTAATTTAAAAGCTTGTTAAATGTTAAACTACCAAAAATATTTTCAAACAAATGGATGACCAATAAGTGTGTATTAACAAGATTCCAAGACTATTAGGTCAAGAAAACTAGATTAAGTCGATGGTATTGTTTGAGGTGGTTGTTTATTACAATGACGCTGAACTATGGAACTCTATAAAAAACGGTCCTTATGTTCCCGCTGAAGGTGCAAACAACAATTAAGATGTTGAAAGACGTATGAAGAAAAGGGATGAAAAGGCATTTTCTATGCTGAAATTAATTGGGTTTGTCATGGGAAACTTTGACAAGTGTGAATCATCACACCACTGCAAAAGCAATGTATGATGCAGTGGTGGAAATGTTTGAAGGAAACAATGAATTGAAAGACATCAAGAAAGACAGCCTTAAGCAATAACTTGACAAATTTATGTTAAAAGAGGGAGAAAGGTTGAAGTCAGATTTGCAAAGATTTGTATCAATTGTCAATGAAATTAGGTAAACAGATCTTTCTATTACTGATTTTGATCTTAACAAGAAATTGTTATCTTCATTATATGGTGAATGGTATACAACAAGCAAGTTCATCAAGAAGAAGACCAATTTTCCCAATTTCAATTTGGATGATGTAATATGCTTTCTTCAAGATTCTGAACATGAAATGATTGAAAATCACATTATTAAAGAAAAGAAGCCCAGTTTTCAAGTTTCAAATGCCCTAATAGCTCCAATGGGAAATCTGTTTGACAAGAATCAACAACTTCCTATCATTGAAGATCCTAGTGACTTTAATGTTGAAACACCAAGGGTTTATGTAGCAAGTCAAGCATCTGGAAGCCAGACTGGCGAACAACGATTCAATATCCAAATGATAGATGATGATGATGATACATCTTCTGCGGCTAGTGGACATGCATCGTATGTTCCTAGCAATACAAGTCAAGGAAATGAGTACCAAGCTTTGTTTTCTATGTTTACTGACTCCTATAATTCATTTGTGGCTAAGAACATGATTCACACAAGTGTTGCGTAAGAAGATTTGGAACAGATTGATGCAGATGATCTTGAAGATATGGATTTAAAATGGCAAGCTGCCATGTTAGCTTTGAGAAGTAAAAGGTTGTATAAGAGGACTGGGAGGTCTAGATTCTCTAGTCGAAATGACAGATTGGATTTGATAAATCCATGGCAATTTGCTACAATTGTCAACAACCTGGGCATTTTGCTAGAGAATGCAATCAACAAAGACAATTCTAGAACAACAACAATGACAACCATCTTTAAAGGAATCGGTTTTAAAACCAAGGTCTAGGTCAACAGCAGAAGCAGTTCTACAACAACAGCTTTCAACCACAACAGACTTAAAAGTTCATGAGACGGATCGACATGATGTTACGAAACTGATTCTACTCTTTAATGTATTAAACGAAAATTAAACAAGATGAAAAACACAATATATATCTCGTTTAAGCCCAAAGTTTTATTGATAGTAGTCACACGATACAAAAGATATTACAATTAAGCACGAGCTTGACTGGGTTCGCAAATACAACAATAAACGTTTATGATCCAGAAGCTTAAAAAATAAAACTAACACCTATATATAGAGTAACAACATCAACAACTACCCAACGTATAAGTGTTGTCATCACGATGCAACGTATATGTCCAGTATCCGTATAAGTCCAGTTGCAATCAACGTATATTTCCATCAATTATCAAAGTCAGCGTATAAGATCTATCAATCAATATGTGGAGACATGACAAGGTATAAGTCCATTACATCCACATGTTTCCGCATATATTCCCACGCACACAATCAATCAATATGGGGAAACAAGAAAAAGTAGAACCATGCACATATGTATATTAATGAATTCGTCAAACTATATGCGGCTAATAGTAACCACATAAGTCAACAACACCAGCCGCCCCATTTGACCAGATATGCATGAGTAGCAACATATAAATGATCGGCGTATAAGTATCCGTATATGTCCAACCTAGATTCAAACGTATAAGTCACATAATCTATCAACTTATACGCCCACTTTATAATACTGTTGTGTGACAATCGTCAATTTCAGGTTAACTCCGTTAACTCAACTCCGTCAATTCAAACTTAAAGATCATTGAATCTATAACGCACACCTCATTACATTTAAACTAGGGTTTAAATGACGCTTAACACTTACTACATGTGTAGTCTTTCGGGAATTGCACCGAAACGCAAACGAGTTGACGCAAACGATTGGTGAATAAACGAAAAACGTCAAACAGTAATTATGTAATAACTATGTGTTAGACTTACGTGTTGTATGATAACATCGTTATAAACACTAACTCAAGATGTAAACAAGTTAGTTAAGTTAGATAAGTAATACTTAGAAGTGGAGGGGCCAAAGTGTAACATAGATTATTATAAATAATAATAATAATAATAAAACCCTAACTCATTCTTTTCTTCCCCCACAATCCCGATCGGACTCTCCCTTTGCTGCCGCCACTTATACACACACATACAACCAAGAATTCAAGCCTTTGATTGAAGATTAAGGTGCTAGGAAGGTATAAACGACTATCCTATGCATCCTTTATACTTAATTTTGATGTTTAATGGGTTAATTGAAAACCCTAGAAGCCGATTATGTGTGTATGTAGTTCTTATGATTGTTGTTGATTTGATGATGATTTGATAACTAGAATGGATATTGTTACATGTTGATTGCTTGTGTCTTTGTTTTGAGTTCAAACAAAAACCCTAATCATGTATGTAATGTGTAATTGATGTGCATGGATAGTGATTATGGAGTCTAGAGTGTTATATGAATGCATGATGGTCTATAGATAGTTAATATGTTGAGTTTGGATGCAAACAGTTTTTGGACAGATTGTGTTATTGTTGTTTAAGTGACTGTAACGAAGTGTAAATATCAAAATTGGTTGAGATTATTGATACTACAGTAAACTAGGTTGATTCTAGTTTCTAAAGAATATAAATATGCAATTTTTGGACGTGGAAAAGTTAACTTTTATGATTTTACAAGAACGTTGTGCAAAGCTGAGCTGTTAGACCTGCTGTTAGGTTGTTTTGTAAATATTATATCTCATGAACTACGAGACCAATTGGGTTGGTTCCACTTCTGGAAGTTGACTTATTGAGTTAGGAACCTAACCCAAGTGGTCTTGCATTTATTGGATTTTTCGTTTAACGGGAATTTCAAATAACATTCTGTTGCGCATGAATTTGACTGTTATGAGTTTTCTGTAATGTTTTGATCATTGTGAGAAACATATGTGGAATAAAAATATAATAAAATATGTTCTGGAAACCTAAGACATATATTCTTTTGTCATGATTTTTGGTAAATTAATTGAGATGCTATGATCGGTAGAATAGTACAATCTTTCAAGTAGGATTTCTGTCTCGGTGAAACTAGCTGCTGAATCTTGTGAAAATGCATGAAACATGATAATGGCTAGTTAATTATTATGTTTTGACCAAATTGGCCTTGCGGGGAATAATTGCTAATTGATTGTCATGATTTGACCAAATTGCCCTCATGGGGAATAATGGCTAGTTAATTGTTATGTGTTGACCAAATTGCCCTTACGGGGAGTAATTGCTAGTGATGAATTTTATGAATACATGACACGTAAATAATTGCTTACACAACGTATCACAAATACATTGTTAAAGTCACACACGATTCACAAACAAAACCCGAAACATGTTGTGTGCATAGGTATTATGTGCCGGGTCTAGAGACTCGATAATATTCCGACACTTAGAAAAATCTCTTTATTGTTTTAGAACGCTAGAGAGAGTTTTTCTGTGACGCGCATCTTGGTGAATTATTTTGGGAATACTACGCAAACAGTGAGTTTCACTTTCCCCTTTTAAACTTTTTAAACGCTTTTCACTTGGGGGAGATAACATACTCCGAAACGCATTTAAGATTTTGTTAATATAGATTATATATCACTTGTAAAGACTAAGTGGCAAATGAAGTAACTAAAGTCCTTTATTCACATCGAACCGGTTAATATTTGGATAATAGCGAGTCACTGTTGAGTAGTACTACTGGGTTTGACAAACCCCACCCAACGCTAAACTCGACTGGAGGTCGAGTGGGTGTAATCTTGGCTAAACACATACCATGGTCAGGATGACCTGGTGGCAAGGCAAATGATAAACAGTCAGCTTCGGTGTCGAATACTTAGTGATACTTGTTTTATAGGCTAGCTACCTATAGATATATAATTGACATAACACTATCTGGTAACGCAAAACGCTGTAACGCAAAACGCTTAACGCATAACGCTGAACGCAAACACTAAACGCTTTATTTTATATAAACTTGTGAACTCACCAACCTTGTGTTGACACTTTTAGTATGTTATTCTCAGGTAGCCGAGGCGGGCACGCGGTTTAGGAACATGCATTGCTTGAAACATTTTTAATTATGCAAACTTATTTTAAACAGTTATCATTGGGTTTTAAGTCGTCCTGCGTGACGCAACATTGGTATCTATGGTTTTACGCTTCTGCATTTAATTACTCGTAAACGTTTTCATGGTTTTGAAACTTTGTTTTATGGTTTGATTATAACTAATGATTCCGATCCTGTTAGTTTACACCCTCTGACGGTAAAACTCCGTTAGTGGATTTTGAGGGTGTGACAGATTGGTATCAGAGACATTGGTTATAGCGAACTAGAAGCTGCATGCATACTAGACTATAACCGCGACGACCCATTAGTTATAATGATACGCACTGCATAGATTTGTGTAGTCTTTGTTATCTTATCTCTTTACCTCTTTCACTCATATGCGCGCGCATACACGGCTTACCTGTAGGAATGTCTACGCCGCCACCCTCATCATCATCTGATCCGATGACTCATGCTCACGGGAAGGAACCGCAGTTACCTACCGCATCGCCGCCCCGAGTAGTCCCGGAACTCGAAGCTCCTGCACCGAAGAGGTACCGCTTATCCGGAGGCATGTACGAAAACGAAGTTAGCTGGGATTGGTACCCTAATATGATCAGACGTATGGTCTATCGCGAACAAGTTCCCCCGTTACCTCACCCGAACCACCCTGCTTATCCCAACACCCTACCACCCATAACCGAACCTGTAGAGCGAGTTCTCGCAGCTGTTGTTTCATGTTTGGAGCGTGATGTGGGTTACATGCGCTATACGAGAGCGAACGTTTCCGGACTGTTAAAAGACGGAACCGAGACTAAGGAGGAGATTGCCCGCATGGCAGCGGCAATGAAGGAAATGCAAGAGGCTAGTGATCAACAGATGAAGATTATGAGAAAGATGCAAGCCGAGATGATAGACTTGCAAGAGCAACTCCAAGTAGCAAGGACCCGAACCGAGATAGCTTTAGAGCGTTGCGATGTGTTACAAATGCAAATTGCTCAGAACGCAGCCGAACCTGAGGCAGAGCCTGAGGCCGAGCCTGAGGCAGAGCCTGAAGAGGAACCTGAAGAAGATCCCGAAGAGGAGCCTGAGGAGGATCCCGAGGAAGATCCCGAGGAGGAACCCGAAGAAGAACCGGAGGAAGAACCGGCTGAGGAGGAGGCACACTCAGAGGTGTCCTCAGATGATGACATCTAGTGATGATGACACCTAGAAGTGGAGGGGTTGTCTCCATCCGAACTATTATTTTCTATGATTTTAAGAATTGATTGGAAATACTTTGTAGCGAATACAATGGTTTTAATCATGAATTATTAATTAGATTAATATATGGTTGTGATGTGATGTTGTTTCTTATGTCTTTCTTACCTATCTTTTTATTACATGTATGGTGTGTTGTATATGAAAGAAAAATTCATGTTTAACATTTTATACTGTGATTCTAAGAAATGGCTAGAAGAAACGCTGGACACGGACGTGGTAACATCAATTTGACTGCAGCTGAACTCCAAACCCTGCTGAACGACCATGCGGCGGCCGCTTTAGCCGCACACGTTCAGAATCAAGCTGGAGGTCCAACTGGAACGTGTAGTTTCAAGAATTACCTTGACTGCAAGCCCAGTTCATTTAAGGGCACTGAGGAAGCTATAGGCTTCCTGCGCTGGGCTGAGAAGGCCAAGTCGGCATTTGAGATGTGTAATTGTCCCCCTGCCAGTAGGGTCAAATTCGCGGCTGGAACACTTGAGGATTCTGCCCTCACTTGGTGGAATTCGAACGTGCAGATCCTTGATGTTACCACTTGATTGGAACACTTGAGGATTCTGCCCTCACTTGATTGGAACTGGCTAACGCGATGAACTGGGAGGAGTTCAAAAACATGATGCGAGAGGAGTACTGTCCGAGAGAAGAGATTTCAAAGTTAGAGTCAGAATTCTGGTCATTGAAGATGGTGGGTTCAGAAATCGAAGCCTACACTACCTGTTCTCACGAGTTAGCGGTGATGTGTCCGCGGATGGTAGATCCGCCGAGTAAGAGGATTGAAATGTATATTGATGGGTTAGCACCGCAAATTCAGGGCATGGTGACGTCTTCCAGACCAGCCACGATTCAACAAGCTATCCGTTTAGCTCACAAACTGACGGATCAGGCTGTGACCCAAGGTGCGTTACCACCTAGGGGTTCAACCGCTAAAGCCCATGACAACCCGAGTAATGACAACAACAGCAACAGCAACCCGAGCAGTGGAAAGAGAAAGTTTGACAACACCAGATCCTCATCCTCGAACCTCCCACCGCAACAACACTACCGTAAGCCCGAATTCACTCGGAGCTTTAACAATCAGAGTCACAACAACAATAACAACGGTAGCGGGCAGGGTTCGAGTGGATATGCTGGGAAATATCCGAAGTGCAATAGGTGCAACTATCATCATGTTGGCCCGTGTGACCGTGTCAAGTGCCAGAGATGCGGAAAGATGGGTCACCAGGCGAAGGAATGTAGAGGAGACCTTGCGGCAAAGGGTGCTCCTAAGCCACCTATGACGACGAAGGGATGTTTCAAATGTGGGCAGGAAGGTCATTTCAGGAAAGATTGTCCCAAGCTGAAACAGAACGACAACAATGGAGGTAATGGAAGTGGCAGTAGTGGTGGAAGCAATGGCAAAGGAAGAGCTTTTGTAATTGGGTCGGGTCAAGCCCGCAATGATCCGCACGTGGTGACTGGTAAGTTCCCTGTGAACGATTGTTTTGCTTCTGTATTGTTTGACACTGGAGCTGATAGGAGTTTTGTGTCGAAAGCCTTTAGCCAACTCTTAGACTTAACTCCAACTCCGTTAGATGCTAAGTTTCCTGTTGAATTAGCTGACGGTAAGACTATAGTAACGACTCATGTACTTGCGGGATGTAAGTTAAAACTGTCAGGTCATGTCTTTGATATCGACCTTATTCCTTTTACGCTTAGTAGTTTCGATGTCGTGGTCGGCATGGACTGGTTATCCGAGAACCGAGCGGAGATTATATGTCACGACAAGATAGTTCACATTACTACCCCTTCCGGCGAGATCATTTCGATCCGAGGTGAGAGAAGCGGCATGACCACCAGCGTCATTACCCTCATGAAGGCGCAGAAGTACCTACGAATGGGTCATCCGGCAGTTTTGGCGCAGATTGTTGAGAAACCCGCGGAGGAGAAGCGAATTGAAGATATACCTGTTGTGCGAGATTTTCCGGAAGTTTTCCCGGAGGATTTGCCCGGACTCCCTCCTGTACGACAAGTCGAATTCCAAATCGAGTTGACCCCCGGTGCAGCACCCATAGCACGAGCCCCGTATCGGCTCGCACCGGCGGAGCTTCAGGAGTTGTCCACTCAGTTGCAAGATTTGTTGGATAAGGGTTTTATCCGACCTAGCTCATCGCCATGGGGAGCCCCTGTCTTGTTTGTCCGAAAAAAGGACGGGACTTTCCGCATGTGTATCGACTACCGGGAGTTGAACAAGGTGACGGTCAAGAACCGTTATCCTTTACCCCGAATTGATGATTTGTTTGACCAGCTTCAAGGATCTAGTTATTACTCGAAGATCGATCTGCGATCCGGTTACCATCAACTAAGAGTGCGCGAAGAAGATATTTCAAAGACGTCTTTCAGAACACGGTATGGTCACTACGAGTTTTCGGTTATGCCTTTTGGACTAACCAACGCACCAGCCGTATTTATGGATCTCATGAATCGAGTATGCAAGGCGTACCTCGACAAGTTTATGATTGTTTTCATTGATGATATTCTCGTCTACTCCAAGAACGAAGCTGACCATGAAGAACACTTAAGGGTAATTCTGGAATTATTGAAGAAGGAACAACTGTATGCTAAACTCTCGAAATGTGAGTTTTGGCTTCGCGAGGTTCACTTTTTAGGACATGTGATCAACGAGAATGGTATCCATGTCGATCCCGGTAAGGTAGAGGCCATCAAAAACTGGGAAGCACCTAAGACTCCGACTGAGGTGCGGCAATTCCTAGGACTGGCCGGCTACTACCGACGTTTCATCGAGGGATTTTCAAAGATTGCTCAACCCCTCACCACTTTGACTCACAAAGGCACTAAGTACAATTGGGGTGACGCGCAAGAATCCGATTTTCAACTGTTGAAAACCAAACTCTGTAGCGCCCCTATTCTAGCCCTCCCCGAGGGAACGGAAAATTTTGAGGTACACTGTGACGCATCGATACAAGGTCTCGGTTGTGTGCTGATGCAATTCGAGAAGGTTATAGCTTATGCCTCTCGAAAACTACGGGTTCACGAGAAGAACTACACGACCCATGATTTGGAACTCGGAGCTGTGGTGTTTGCCCTTAAGATATGGAGGCATTACTTGTACGGTACCAAGTTTACCATTTACACCGACCACAAGAGTCTCCAGCATATCTACGATCAGCTGAACATGCGACAGCGTCGTTGGGTCGAGCTGCTCAAGGATTATGATTGTGCCATCAAGTACCACCCTAGCAAGGCCAATGTAGTGGCCGACGCCCTCAGTAGAAAAGAAACAGATAAACCCAGACGAGTGCGAGCATTGAAACTCACGATTCATGCAAACTTACCCGACCAGATTCGCGAGGCGCAACTTGAAGCTTTGAAAGATGATAATCTTCCATCGGAACTCATGCGGGGCATGAACAAGCTACTTGAAACCAGATCGGACGGGGTCCGATATTTTGAGAACCGGATTTGGGTTCCACGGTTCGGAGAGTTGAGAACTCTGGTAATGGACGAGGCACACAAGTCCCGATATTCTATCCACCCTGGCTCAGATAAAATGTATCATGATTTAAAGGCACTTTACTGGTGGCCGAACATGAAAGCAGACATTGCCACCTACGTGAGCAAATGCTTGACTTGTGCCAGAGTAAAAATAGAATACCAGAAACCATCTGGTCTACTGCAACAACCGGAACTCCCAATGTGGAAATGGGAACACATCTTAATGGATTTTTTACGGGTTTACCTAAGACACCGACGGGATGCGATACCATCTGGGTGATCGTTGACCGGTTGACTAAGTCTGCACACTTCTTAGCGATTAAGGAATCGGACAAAAAGGAAAGACTGACTCGTGTTTACATGAAAGAAGTGGTGTCTAGGCACGGAGTGCCTGTCTCAATCATTTCTGATCGAGATTCTCGTTTCACTTCGCACTTTTGGAAGTCGCTGCAAAGCGCACTAGGCACCCGTCTTGATATGAGCACAGCATACCATCCTCAGACGGATGGGCAAAGTGAACGAACTATTCAGACCCTGGAGGATATGTTGCGTGCATGCGTGTTGGATTTCGGAAAAAGTTGGGAACCTCACTTACCTTTGGTAGAGTTTTCGTATAATAACAGCTACCACGCAAGTATTAAAGCAGCGCCGTTTGAAGCGCTGTACGGACGGAAGTGTCGATCACCACTCTGCTGGGCAGAGGTGGGTGACAGCCAAATCACTGGTCCAGAACTGGTACTCGAAACTTCGGAAAAGATTGTTCAAATCCGAAATCGCATGGCAGCAGCACGAGATCGCCAAAAGAGTTACGCCGACAAGCGCCGAAAGCCTCTCGAATTTCAAGTGAATGACCAAGTGTTACTTAAAGTCTCACCTTGGAAAGGTGTGGTTCGCTTTGGTAAGCGAAACAAACTCAACACACGATATGTTGGTCCTTACTGGATAACTGAGCGCGTTGGTCCGGTGGCGTACCGACTGGACCTACCAACGGAACTCAGTGGCGTACACAATGTATTCCACGTATCCAATTTGAAGAAATGCTTATCCGATGAAACCCAAGTAGTCCCTTTGGAGGAACTGCAAGTTGATGAACAGTTACGCTTCATTGAAGAACCAGTCGAGGTTGGATTGGGAAACCAAAACGCTCAAGCACAGCAAAATTCCAATCGTTAAGATTCGTTGGAACTCGAGACGTGGACCGGAGTTCACGTGGGAACGCGAGGATCAAATGATGAAAATGTATCCTCACCTTTTTGAAGGGCTAACCAAACACAGAAAACCGCGAAACCCGGCAAACCGTCAGAAATCACCGGAGGTATGAATTAAATTTCGGGACGAAATTTCTTTCTACTAGGGGATGATATGACAAACTGAAAATTTTTCTTACTTTTTCAGACACTCATCACGACTTGACTCAAATTTTCGGGACGAAAATTCTTTAACATGGGAATGATGTGACAATCGTCAATTTCAGGTTAACTCCGTTAACTCAACTCCGTCAATTCAAACTTAAAGATCATTGAATCTATAACGCACACCTCATTACATTTAAACTAGGGTTTAAATGACGCTTAACACTTACTACATGTGTAGTCTTTCGGAATTACACCGAAACGCAAACGAGTTGACGCAAACGATTGGTGAATAAATGAAAAACGTCAAAACAGTAATTATGTGATAACTATGTGTTAGACATATGTGTTGTGTGATAACATCGTTATAAACGCTAACTCAAGATGTAAACAAGTTAGTTAAGCTAGATAAGTAATACTTAGAAGTGGAGGGGCCAAAGTGTAACATAGATTATTATAAATAATAATAATAATAAAACCCTAACTCATTCTTTTCTTCCCCCACAATCCCGATCGGACTCTCCCTTGGCTTCCCTTGGCTGCCGCCACTTATACACACACATACAACCAAGAATTCAAGTCTTTGATTGAAGGTTAAGGTGCTAGGAAGGTATAAACGACTATCCTATGCATCCTTTATACTTAATTTTGATGTTTAATGGGTTAATTGAAAACCCTAGAAGCCGATTATGTGTGTATGTAGTTCTTATGATTGTTGTTGATTTGATAACTAGAATGGATATTGTTACATGTTGATTGCTTGTGTCTTTGATTTGAGTTCAAACAAAAACCCTAATCATGTATGTAATGTGTAATTGATGTGCATGGATAGTGATTATGGAGTCTAGAGTGTTATATGAATGCATGATGGTCCATAGATAGTTAATATGTTGAGTTTGGATGCAAACAGTTTCTGGACAGATTGTGTTATTGTTGTTTAAGTGACTGTAACGAAGTGTAAATGTCAAAATTGGTTGAGATTATTGATACTACAGTAACTAGGTTGATTCTAGTTTCTAAAGAATATAAATATGCAATTTTTGGAGGTGGAAAAGTTAACTTTTATGATTTTACAAGAACGTTGCGCAAAGATGAGCTGTTAGACCTGCTGTTAGGTTGTTTTGTAAATATTATATCTCATGAACTACGAGACCAATTGGGTTGGTTCCACTTCTGGAAGTTGACTTATTGAGTTAGGAACCTAACCCAAGTGGTCTTGCATTTATTGGATTTTTCGTTTAACAGGAATTTCAAATAACATTCTGTTGCGCATGAATTTGACTGTTATGAGTTTGCTGTAATGTTTTGATCATTGTGAGAAACATATGTGGAATAAAATTATAATAAAATATGTTCTGGAAACCTAAGACATATATTCTTTTGTCATGATTTTTGGTAAATTAATTGAGATGCTATGATCGGTGGAATAGTACAATCTTTCAAGTAGGATTTCTGTCTCGGTGAAACTAGCTGCTGAATCTTGTGAAAATGCATGAAACATGATAATGGCTAGTTAATTATTATGTTTTGACCAAATTGGCCTTGCGGGGAATAATTGCTAATTGATTGTCATGATTTGACCAAATTGCCCTCATGGGGAATAATGGCTAGTTAATTGTTATGTGTTGACCAAATTGCCCTTACGGGGAGTAATTGCTAGTGATGAATTTTATGAATACATGACACGTAAATAATTGCTTACACATGTAACGTATCACAAATACATTGTTAAAGTCACACACGATTCACAAACAAAACCCGAAACATGTTGTGTGCATAGGTATTATGTGCCGGGTCTAGAGACTCGATAATATTCCGACACTTAGAAAAATCTCTTTATTGTTTTAGAACGCTAGAGAGAGTTTTTCTGTGACGCGCATCTTGGTGAATTATTTTGGGAATACTTCGCAAACAGTGAGTTTCACTTTCCCTTTTTAAACTTTTTAAACGCTTTTCACTTGGGGGAGATAACATACTCCGAAACGCATTTAAGATTTTGTTAATATAGATTATATATCACTTGTAAAGACTAAGTGGCAAATGCAGTAACTAAAGTCCTTTATTCACATCGAACCGGTTAATATTTGGATAATAGCGAGTCACTGTTGAGTAGTACTACTGGGTTTGACAAACCCCACCCAACGCTAAACTCGACTGGAGGTCGAGTGGGTGTAATCTTGGCTAAACACATACCATGGTCTGGATGACCTGGTGGCAAGGCAAATGATAAACAGTCAGCTTCGGTGTCGAACACTTAGTGATACTTGTTTTATAGGCTAGCTACCTATAGATATATAATTGACATAACACTATCTGGTAACGCAAAACGCTGTAACGCAAAACGCTTAACGCATAACGCTGAACGCAAACACTAAACGCTTTATTTTATATAAACTTGTGAACTCACCAACCTTGTGTTGACACTTTTAGTATGTTATTCTCAGGTAGCCGAGGCGGGCGCGCGGTTTAGGAACATGCATTGCTTGAAACATTTTTAATTATGCAAACTTATTTTAAACTGTTATCATTGGGTTTTAAGTCGTACTGCGTGACGCAACATTGGTATCTATGGTTTTACACTTCCGCATTTAATTACTCGTAAACGTTTTCATGGTTTTGAAAATTTGTTTTATGGTTTGATTATAACTAATGATTCCGATCCTGTTAGTTCACACCCTCTGACGGTAAAACTCCGTTAGTGGATTTTGAGGGTGTGACACGTTGACATATAAGTGCAGTTTATATCAACGTATAACAATCTAACAACTTATACGCTGAACCTGTTGACGTTTGATGACTTATGCGCATGCTGATCATGATCATTGAAAAACTCATTACTACGTTCTAAAACTACTATCAATCGACCGCTAACAAGACGAAAAGCTAGAGACGTTTCGTGTATCAACAGACCCCCCCCCCGGATTTTGCTTCGCTTTGTTCTTTTAAACACTTTACATTTTCGAATCTTTAATAATAATCGTTTAAACTCTGTCTTCCAAAACAAAATATTCAACTGCACTACTATCGCATTCCAATCTTCGAATTTCAAGTTCTTATCTCCAACACATATCGTTGAATCATTAATATGTAAGTAAGGACAGCGTATACATAAACATTTTCGTGTATGTTCTTCTTCAACATGAACACTCGTATATGTCCGATTCATATAAGTATGTAGAACCAAATAACGAATACGACTTGTACTTAATAATATATGGATGATAGGCTATTGAAATATCTCATGTAAAGATAAGGTATAATTATTTAAGAAATTTAATCATCAACCTCCATTGATATGACATCATCAATCTCCAACCTCCATTGACATGACATCATCAAGCTTCGGTTAACAACGACACGAAATGCTTCAAAAATGATAAAAACGAGATAAACATCTAGTTTCTTGGGTATAATTGGAGCCACACGGCTGTGATACCAATTGAAAGTTCATGTGACGGATCGACATGATGTTATGAAACTGATTCTACTCTTTAATGTTTTAAGCGGAAATTAATACAAGATGAAAAACCCAATTGATATCACGTTTAAGCCCAAAGTTTTATTATAGTAGTCACACGATACAAAAGATATTACAATTAACACGAGCTTGACTGGATTCACAAATACAACAATAAATGTTTATGATCCAGAAGCTTAAAAAATTAAACTAACACTATAGAGTAACAACATCAGCAGCTACCGTTGGTATAAGTGTTGTCATCACCATGCAACGTATATGTCCAGTATCCGTATAAGTCCAGTTGCAATCAGCTTATATGTCCATCAATTATTCAAAGTCAGCGTATAAGATCTATCAATCAATATATGGAGACATGACAACATATAAGTCCATTACATCCACATGTTGCCGCATATATTCCCACGCACACAATCAATCAATATGAGGAAACTAGAAAAAGTAGAACCATGTGCATATGTATATTAATGAATACGTCAAACGATATGCGGCTAATAGTAACCACATGAGTCAACAGCACCAGCCGCCACATTTGACCAGATGTGCATGAGCAGCAACATATAATGATCAGCGTATAAGTATCTGTATATGTCCAACCGGGATTCAAACATATAAGTCCCATAATATATCAATTTATACGTCCACTTTATAAAACCATTGACATATACGTGCACTTTATATCAGCGTATAACATTCTAACAACTTATACGCTGAACCTGTTGACGTTTGATGACTTATGCGCATGCTGATCTTGATCATTGAAAAACCCGTTACTACGTTCTAAAACTACTATCAATCGACCGCTAACAAGACGAAAAGCTAAAGACGTTTCGTGTATCAACAAGACTCAACAACAAATCTTTTCCCAACAACAACCTATCCAAAGAAATCAATAAAACCCTCAAGGCCCTGCAAACTAGAACAAAAACAATGCAACTCAACCAAGAAATCAAGGAAATATTGTTGTAGCTCAACAACCATAGATGGTTTATTTGGCTGGAGTAATCATGCTGAACAGATTGAAAAGGTCAATGTTGCATTCATGGCTAAAATCAATAATCAAGCTGAATCTTCAATATCTCTGGTACATGCCAATTACTTAACCTCATATTTACTTGATTTGAATGATTCATTAAGAAAGAGGTTGATACATTGCAAGCTGAATGTTTCAAGAAAGAAAGCAAAATCAATGCTTATGAAATGAGTGAAATAACTAATGAAAACAAAATCATAGGTCTAGAACAAGGTTGTCTAGATAGTTATGAAACTCAATCAAGATATACCACAGAAAAAGAAGGTTTGAAAAAGATGTATTTAGAAGAAAAGATCAAGAATACTCAAATTTAAGTTGAAGTTGATTTTATGAAGAACCTTGTTGTGACTGGCAACATATGTGGAAAGCTTTTGAAGATTAAAGCTGAAGATAAGTATAAAGTTGTTCCACCACCTTTCAATGATAATTATTCATTAAACGTTGAAAAAGAGAAAAGGGAAGCCTACTTACATCAATCCAAGAAGGTTTTCAAAGAGAAGGAAGAATTCATTGAAAACTACAAGAAGGTTGCTGTAAATAAAGAAGGAGAGTTTGTGTTGAAGGATGAAGAAACAAAAGAAAGTGAAAATGAAGAATCTGGTAAAGTTAAAGTTTGTGTAAAAGATCAAGTGTTGGTAAAGAACATAGAAGAATGAATTCTAAGGAAAATATTCCAAGATTACCCAAACATACACCAAAAAGGAAGAAGGTTCATGAACAAATGAGAAGAAACCATAAGTGTAACGATTCCGGCAGAATCAGGTATACCCTAACCGGTATATACTATTTATGTGCTATTTAATAATGAATATGTGAATTATAATGTGTTTATACGAGTATGTATGATTCACAGTACGGATTATACTCGATTATACAGTTAATCGTATTGGAAATACGATTAACCGATTAACGGTTATTGAAACCCGAACGAATCGAGGATTACATTATAGACGAGATATATGATATTTAGTGATGTTTACGAAGTATTAAAGCTTCGGGATAAGTGAATTAAAGCAAAGAAAAGAATTTTCGATTTAATGGTACGTCGGTACGTTAAACGAAACCTTTAATACCAAACCGAGCAAGAGACGATCGATCAAGCCGAAAAAGATGCGCAATTATTAATAATATGATGTTTTAAGTTAATGAAAGTCATGGTTTAAGTTTTTGAAGTTTTTAAATCGTTTTTATATAAATTTCATTTTTAAACCGAAAAACGACAGTTTTAGCCTCGTTTTAAGCCGAATTAGACGTTTAAACCGAAAACGAACTGAACCAGATTATCCAAAACATTATCCAGATTACAGAAATCTGAAAGTGTGGCTAGAAATGGAGGAGTGGGTCCCACCCCACCCTCCTTTGTGGTCCGATTGGCTTAAGGGGTTCAACCCCATAGCCTTGTTATTTTTTTTAAACACAAACACCTCCATGATCTTCAACTCTCTCAACTTCATGATCTAAAGATCCAAAGTTTTAGCAAGAAAACTGAGGTAAAAATCGAATTATGTACGTGTTCATCTTCGTTTCTTGAGTTTGTTTGCAAGAAAATGAGGTTTCAAAGATGAAAATCGATTCTTGCATGATCAAGGGATGTATACGGGTTATACAAGGGATCTTGGTCCAAGAAAGGAGTTAAACGAACCAAAAACGAATTTTTACGGTTAAATCTTTGTTTTTAAACCATAACCGAAACCATGAAAGAAATGGCTTGATTGTGAGTGTAACTTGCTTGGTGTGGTGTTATTGTGCTTGTAGGGGTTGTATCTAGTTGTTAGCAAAGGCTAGAAAGCGAGATCCTTGCGATTTGAAGCTAGAAACACAAGGTAGTTCGGTTTTGTATGATGTTTGTGTTTTGGACAGATTGTGACACGTTTAGAGTTAGGTTATGAAGTTTTATAGAGATGATCTACACATGAAAATATGAGATCTGTGAAATTTTGGTAATTTTTGTACAAAGGATGCATATTTGGTGAATTTAATGCTCGGTTTTTGGCCAAAAATGGTGAAAAATAGTTAAATATCATGAAAAATTCTGGAAAATTTCAGATAAGCTTTTGATAACATGTAAAAGTCACACACAAAATTTTAGGTCAGTTGGAGAAGTCTAAGTAGACTTTTCGGTTAAACGAGTTCTAGGGTTTTCTAGCTCGGTTTTAGTGAAAATGGCATATAAAAAGGGATTTTGGTTCTGGAAAAATTACATGTGGATGGCAGGGGTCATCCAGGAAAAATTTGGGATTTTTCTAAGATCGTTTGGTATTTACGACATATTTAGTGTTTAAATGGTGTTTAAAAATAGATAAATAAATTTTAAATATAAAAATTAATTCTGGAAATATTTTTATAAAATTCCTCACTGTCAAAAAGTGATTTGTGCAAAATTTCAAGATCCGAGACTAAACGGATAATTATTTGTGCTAAAAAGAAAATAAAAACAAACTTTTAAAGCTTAAAACGCGTAAACCGGTAAAGTTCGCCTAAGCGAGCTGACTGGTGTATAAAAACCCTAAAAATGAACTACTTTCATATAGTTGAATTAAACAAGTAAAAATAAATCATCCGAAAATAATTCGGATGATTTTGGTATTTTTATCCGATTTAACAGTTTCCGGTGCACTAAAGACGGAAACGGGTCCCGCGGCCAATCGGGGCGACTAAACCGAGCTCTAATTTCACATCTTTAATTAAATTATCAGTCAACCACTATTTTCGGGTCGTGTGTGACCAAACTCATTTTTGAAACGTAAAAACGGATAACCGTGCTAGGCACGCAAAACGGGGAAAACAAACTATTAGTAATTTTGACTGTTGAACTCTGAACGATATCACAATCTGAATCCGGAGAAGTGTTTCTGGGTTAACATTGCCCCCTGAACGGTTACAGTACTGGGTTAACAGTGTCCCCAGATGTACCGGTTAACACGGTTAAAGTTATATTAATAATGATTGTATAGTAACGAACTTAGGGATCGTATTACAGATTCGGATTAATAGCTGTGTTCGGTGTACCTACTTGTTTACGATAAGGTGAGTTTCACGAGCCCCTTTTTACTGAATTGTTTTAAATATTTTTCCGGGGCGGAAAGGATGTTACTATTGAAATGTTTAAGTACATACTGAACGCATGGATTTGCGTGTATTTATAAATATTTGATTGTACGGGAATCGTGCGGAATGGGTACAGTACTGGGTTAACAGTTCCCCAGATGTCCCTAGAAGTGTTTTCTGGGTTAACATTGCCCCCGGAATGGGTACGGTATTGGGTTAACAGTGTCCCCATATGTCCCTAGAAGTGTTTCCGGGTTAACATTGCCCCCGGAGTGGGTACTGTACTAGGTTAACACTGTCCCCAGATGTCCCTATAAGTGTTTCTGGCTTAACATTGCCCCCGGAACGGGTACAGTACTGGGTTAACAGAGGTTTCACTTGTGGGCTCAGCATAATTACATCGCTAACATATGATTATTATAATGATTAGTCACAGTTGTTTAAATTAGTGAAACTCACCAACTATTCGTAGTTGACCCGTTTTCTTTACATGCTTTCTAGGTACTCCCAAACTGGAATAAGTGCTACATGCTTGACGATGCGTGCTTTTTGTGGAAGCTTAATGATCTTTTGTATTAAATATGTTAATGTATTGTTGGTAAAACTTATGTGTTAACGCCTAGAAGGTAACTAAACTCGGAACAATGTAATATGATGTAAATTAATGTAGTGGTGTTTTCTTTATAAGCAATGCTGTTGATATCAGACGTGTCTGTTGCATCCGTTTACGTTTCCGCTGCGGTTACGGGGTGTTACAGAAGTTGGTATCAGAGCCATTGGTTATAAGAATTAGGATGTCTTTAAAAGATACCTAAAATATAACCAGTAGTTCAAGTATTATAGGATCTGAATATCAACTAATAATTTATAGTGACGAGATCTGGATGAACTTGGATGGACAAGTGAAGTTATTTATGTCCGGAATATAATAACAGACTTGTCCACACGAGGGAATTCAGGGGAAGTCACGGGGAACGTTAATAGGTAAAACTGGCAACATATGTGTAAGTATATAATAATATTTTTATGTGACAAAGTTGTATAAGTATGTGTATATTAATTGTGATTTACATTATGGAAGGAACTATATGTTTGCTAACTTGTGTACAGGTAAGGATGTCGAGGTCTCGAAGTCTGTCAGTGGAGGAGGACCCGGAGGAGGTCAGTTCCGGGAACCTCTAGGAGCTTACGCTTAGCATCCAGCACTGAGCCTAGTGAGACTAGCCGTAGGAGTGCTAGCTTGTCCTCCCCTACTAGGGTTGCCAGATACCCCACCCCACCCGCACCACAAGACACCCCCTACCCCTCGCAGACCCGGTCCCCGCCTCACAGCGCGGATCAGTGTTCCTTATGTCCCACCTACCTCTACCCACCCAGACCCACTTACCACAGGGGCGAGTCCTCCCGCCCCCCAGCCTGAGCCTGTGCCTCCACCCGTGTGGGGGTACCCCTAGGCTGGAGAGGGATGAGCGTCCCTCCTCGAGGCTGCATGGCTCCGAGTGCTCACCGAGCAGGTGGTTGATCACACCATCGCCTTGACGGTGGGGATCCAGAGGAGGAGGCACTTGGCGGACTGCGTACTGGACAGCCAGTACGCGATTGGCCAGCTGAGGAGGGGAGGGCGCATACTCCTAGTGGGTGATTGACCGGATGGAGACACGGATCCGGGGTTTGATGGCGGTGTTGGTGGTGATGGTGGCAGTGTTGGTGTGGTTGGTATACCACCATGTTTAGTTATGTTAGGGTGGTAGTAGTCAGGGTCCGCTTTTTGATACTCTGTGTAAGCAGTTAGTGGCGATGCTAACATAGAGTGAATCTTGGGTAGTTATAGTACAGCCACTAGCCCATAGGGGGTCTTTTTTTTTGGAATATCATTGTAGATACTTTTGGTGTATCATTCAAGCACTGACCCATAGCGGGTTATGTCCAAATGATGCCGATGTAGGACTGATGTATGAAAACTGAATCTATGGGCTGATGTTTATGTAATGTGTACTGATGTTTATGTAATGTGTACTGATGTTTATGTAATATGTACTGATGTTTATTAATGAATGGAATGTGTGTTGTGTATCGATATTGGAATTTGTATTAATTATGTGTATTTCTCTTAATGTTGTGTAGAATGGCACCAAAACGGTCAGCTTGAATGTCAGAAGTGGATGTGGACAGTCTGATTGCTCGTCAGTTAGAGGCGGCGATACCGGATATAGTATCGCGCATCGCCGCCAGTATTAATAATACGACCAATCCAGCCCCTGCGAGCAATCAAACGACCACCAATAATGATGGGGAACAAAATGTGAACCCTTCACCGAACGGTAACCCGATTCCGAGTAATGACGCACCGCCTAGGGTGGTCGTTACAGACAGTAATGGCCCTATACCTAGTGTGGAAACGAACCGCACTGAACCGACTCCTGCAACTAGGGGATGTTCAATCAAAGATTTTATGTTGTGCAAACCCCTAGAATTTAGCGGGTCTGAGGGACCAAATGAGTTGGTTAACTGGATTGAGAAAATAGAGTCTGTTGTGAACATCAGCAACTGCCCTGAGGATTACGTTGTTAAGTATGCTACCTGCACGTTCACGGACCATGCCTTGACATGGTGGAACACAATAGTGCAAACTCGCGGTCAGGCAGCGACAAACCGCATGACCTGGTGTAACGATTCCGGCAAATTCAGGTATACCCTAGCCGGTATATACTATTTACGTGTCATTTAAATATTGATTATATGAGTTATAGTACGTATATACGAGTATATATGATTCATAGTACGAATCATACTCGATTATATAGTGAATCGTATTGGAATTACAATTAACCAATGAACGATTATTGAAACCCGAACGAATCGGGAATTACATTATAGACGAAGTATATAATGTTTAGTGATATTTATGAAGTATTAATGCTTCGGGATAAGTAAATTATTGCACAGAAAAGGATTTCGATTTAATGGTACGTCGGTACGCTAAACGAAACCTTTAACACCAAACCAAGCAAGAGACGAATCAATCAAGCCGAAAAAGATGCGTAATTATTAATAATATGATGTTTTAATGTCATGGGTTAAGTTTTTAAAGTTTTTAAATCAGTTTTATATAAATTTTATGTTAACCCGAAAAACAACCATTTTAGGCCCGTTTTAAGCCGAATTACGAGTTTAAACGAGAAACGAACTGAACCAGATTATCCACAACATTATCCGGATTGTGTAATCCAAATAGTGGCTATGGTTTGAGATGTGGGCCCCCCCCCCACACCACCATATGGCCGGCCACCCTCCTCCTATTACACTTTCATTTTTCTTTTTTTTTCACATCCATTCTCCCAAAATCCTCTCTAACTCTTCATCCTCCATCCAAAACCCAAGCTTTTAAGCAAAATCCTAAGGTAAAAACTTGATTGTAATGGTTGATTCTTGGTTTTGATTCTATAATATGGAGAAAAGGAGGTTTCATGTGAAAAATGGGTGAAAACCCGAGATGAAACCGATTCTCGTGTGATCAAAGGATGTATACAAGTTATACAAAGGATTTTGATCCAAGTAATTAGTTAAAAGAGTTTAGAATGAAATTTTACGGTTAAAATATTGTGAAAATGAGTTTTCATGTGAAAGACGGGTGAAAACCCGAGATGAAACCGACTCTTGCATGATCAAGAGATGTATACATGTTATACAAGGGATCTTGGTCCAAGAAAGGAGTAAAAAGAGTCGAGAACGGATTTTTACGGTCAAAATCGTTGTTTTGATGTTTTAACCGACACTAGGAAAGAAATGGCTTGATTGTGGGTATAACTTGCTTGGTGTGGTGTTGATGTGCTTGTAAGTGTTGTATCTAGCGGCTAGCAAAGGCTAGAAACCGAGATCCTTGCGATCTAAAGCTAGAAAACACAAAATAGTTCGGTTTTCGTGTGTTTATGAAATTTGGACAGATTTTCGTGTGCTTAGAGTCGGGTCACGAAATTTCACAGAGATGATCTACACATGAAAATATGAGATCTGTGAATTTTTGGTAATTTTTGGATAAAAGATGAATATTTGGTGAATTTAGTGCTCGGTTTTGCCAAAAATAGTGAAAAATAGCAAAACATGATGAAAAATTCCGGAAAATTTAAGATAAGATTTTATAACATATAAAAGTCACCCACAAAATTTGAGCTCAGTTGGAAAAGTCTAAGTAGGCTTTTCGGTGAAACGAGTTCTAGGGCTTTCTAGCTCGGTTTTGGGTGAAAATGGCTTGAAAAATAAGATTTAAATTCTGGAAAATTCCAGGAAGTTATGAGGATGATAGAGATCATCCCAGAAAAATTTGGGATTTTTCTAAAGTGTTTTGGTATTTTTGATATATTTAGTGTTTTTAATAAGATTTAAAAATAGATATATAAATGCAAATATAGGAAAATAAATCTGGAAAAATTCCAGAAAGTTATGAGGATGATAGAGATCATCCCAGAAAAATTTGGGATTTTTCTAAAGTGTTTTGGTATTTTTGATATATTTAGTGTTTTAATAAGATTTAAAAATAGATATATAAATGCAAATATAGGAAAATAAATCTGGAAAAATTCCAGAAAGTTATGAGGATGACAAGGATCATCCCAGAAAAATTTGGGATTTTTCTAAAGTGTTTTGGTATTTTTGATATATTTAGTGTTTTAATAAGATTTAAAAATAGATAAATAAATGCAAATATAGGAAAATAAATCTGAAAAATTCCAGAAAGTTATGAGGATGACAAGGATCATCCCAGAAAAATTTGGGATTTTTCTAAAGTGTTTTGGTATTTTTGATATATTTAGTGTTTTAATAAGATTTAAAAATAGATAAATAAATGTAAATATAAGAAAATAAATCTGGAAAATTTTTACAAAATTCCTTACTGTCAAATTAAGTTTTTGTGCAAAATTTCAAGACCCGAGACTAAACGGGAAATTATTTGTGCTAAAAAGAACATAAAACAAGTTTTTAAAGCTTAAAACGTGTAAACCGGCAAAGTTCGCATAAGCGAGCTGACTGGTACATGAAAACTCTAAAAATGGACTATTTCATAATCTAAGTAAATTAAGTAAAAATAAATCATCCGAAAATAATTCGGATGATTTGGGTAATTTTACCCGATTTTACCGTTTCCGGCACCGAAATGACGGAAACGGGCCCCACGGCCAAACGGGGTGTCAAACCGAGCTATAATTTCATCACCTTAACTAAATTGACTGTCAAACTCTAAGCAATGTCACAATCTGAGTCCTTAGAAGTGTCACGGGTTAACATTGTCCCGAATCGAGTACAGTACTGGGTTAACAATGTTCCCAGATGTACGATTGATACGTATTTAAGTTATGGGAATTATATAGTAACGACTAGATATTATATTACAGATCCAGGCACGTAGCTGTTCCTTGTATTACTCACCGACTCACAAAAGGTGAGTTTTCACGAGCCCCTTTTAATGAATTGTTTTAATTATATTTTCCCGGGGCGGAAAACATGTCTTATTCAAAGTATTTAAGTACATACCGATCGTATGGAAATACTTGTACATTTATATATATATGATCTGATGCACAGAATATATAAAATGTTTATCATGTGTTATTGTTCTGGGGTAACATAGTTCCCAGGGGTTATTATTGTTCTGGGGTAACATAGTTCCCAGGGGTTAGTATTGTTCTGGGGTACATAGTTCCCAGGGGTTGTTATTGTTCTGGGGTAACATAGTTCCCAGGGATTATTATTGTTCTGGGGTAACATAGTTCCCAGGGGTTATTATTGTTCTGGGGTAACATAGTTCCCAGGGGTTGTTATTGTTCTGGGTAACATAGTTCCCAGGGATATTTATTGTTCTGGGGTAACATAGTTCCCAGGAGTTATTATTGTTCTGGGGTAACATAGTTCCCAGGAAGTTAAATGAAATGTTCTGGGGTAACATAGTTCCCAGCATGATTATATTGTTAATAAATGATTATTAAAATGATTTGTCAGTGTTTATTTAAATTAGTGAAACTCACCAACTATTCGTAGTTGACCCCGTTTTCTTTACATGTTTTCTAGGTATGCCCAAGTTGGAATGATTGATATGTGCTTAACTATCTGTGCTACCTGTTGGAAGCTTGCTGCTCTAAGTTTTGTAATGAATTTATTAATGTCTTATCGGTAAAATATGTGTGTAACACCTAGACAGTAATGAAACTCGCAACAATGTAATATGTATAAATTAATGTAGTGGTATTTTCTTTATAAGCAATGCTGTTGATATCAGATGTGTCTGTTGCATCCCGTGTACGTTTCCGCTGCGGTTACGGGGTGTTACAGAACTTGGTATCAGAGCCATTGGTTATAAAGAATTAGGATGTCTGAAAAAGATACCTAAAATATAACCAGTAGCTCAAGTATTATAGGATCTGAATATCAACTAATAATATATTGTGACGAGATCGGATGAACTTGATGGACAAGTGGGTTATTATGGTCCGGAACATAATAACAGATTTGTCTGCATGAGGGAATTCAGGGGAAGTCACGGGGATTTAAATAGGTAAAATTGGCAACATATGTGTAAGTATATGATAATATTATTATGTGGTAAAATTGTATAAGTAAGTGCATGTTAATTTGATTTTGAATTACACTATAAAAAGGGACTATA